>NC_085004.1:2549239-2658416 GCF_963854185.1 Sardina pilchardus
CGATTATTTTTTCGATGCATCGATTAATCTAACGATTCATTTTTTCAGTTCGATTCGATTTCGATTCGATTCGATTATCGATTATCTCCCCACTAATTGACTAATTGCAATATATACATGTTGATTTACATATCTGAATGAAATAAAACATTGCAATGTATGTTTATTGCTCTTAAAATTCCAAAATGAAAGACTATGCAAGTGCAAAGTAATGCATTCTAAGTCAGAGGTAGCATTCAATAAAACCTTGAAGCCTTGAAAACACTGGGAGTGTTGTCAAATTGAAGGGGATAAGATCCCAACTGCCATCAATAAAATGACAAGTTAAGTAGGCTTATTTTAAGTCTTTGGGACTTTGGGGCCATAGGGCCCACCTACACATACTGTATACCCCCATCAAATCATCATTATGATGATCATTATTATAATTATTATTATGCTGTATTAAGTGTACTTTCACTTCAAAGCAGTCAATGTTTTAAATGCTAACATTGTTCACAAAAAGTTTGTGAAAAAATCAGAGACCTGCTTTAGTAATGTAAGATACAGTATAATTACATTATACCACTGCTTGGTCAAATTTCCTATTGTGATGCGCTATTTGGAACGTGCATTATTTTTCTATATACCGCACGGCTATGAAGTAGTTCCCTTCTTTTGGGCTTATTACACTTGAATATTAATTCGCCAATGTGAATGTAACGGTAAAAACAGCAATGTTGTATCTAAGACGGCGGCAATATAAACGAAAATGATAGTAGCAGTGGTATAAGCGGGATAATCAACTCCGCGCCCTGTGCGTTTATAGGAAAATAATGCACGTTCGAAGTGGTAATAAGGCGCGCCCTGTGCGTTTATAGGAAAATAATGCACTTATCGAAGTGTAAAGTCCCCTCCGCCTGCGGCGTCGGGTCCTTATTACCACTTCGAACGTGCATTATTTTCCTATAAACGCACGGCGCGTCATTGATTATCCCTTACATAGCTTTTGCATGGTAATGGTTGCATGACAAATACAGTACTTCTGAAAACAACAGCAATAATATGGGTGCTATTGTTTTGGGATGTTTCCCTCATGCAAGCATCAAACTCTTGTAGGCAAATGGAGACAAAATTGACATGCTTTTTAATGAAATTCCATTTGAATCTCTGAATGTAAGGATTCAGGAAACACGTACCAACTTTAGTCTATGTATTACGGCCGAGCAGATGTAAATCACTGATCTGGAGATTTTTAGATGAAAGACTAAGGCTACAATCTTTTGACCATATTCAAATTTGACTGAACTATACTCTGCTCTGTATCAAGAATCCACGTTGTTCTATTAAACGTCGTTAAATAATTAAACAGAAGGTTGAACGGAACTTGCCACCAACGTTATCGATTAGTTTCAGTTTCTGTCGCGCAAACACGCACATGCATGCATTCAATGAACGCTCATACCAACACTTCATTGTGTTGCTGTATGTTTATTCACACCGAATTAGCAAGTATTTCCTCCTGGTTGCTGAAACTTTTGTTTTCTTTTTCTGTCGGGCCGCGGTTGCTT
Organism: Sardina pilchardus; assembly: GCF_963854185.1. Classification (NCBI taxonomy): domain Eukaryota; kingdom Metazoa; phylum Chordata; class Actinopteri; order Clupeiformes; family Clupeidae; genus Sardina; species Sardina pilchardus. The sequence goes on from NC_085004.1 coordinate 2,550,790, forward strand.
CATCAATTGCGCAGCAAATTATCAGGTGAAGCACCGAGCCTAATTTCACTCCACGCCTCACAGACCAGCAGTCTCTCTACATTGCGGACCGGTGCAGCTCCGTCCGCGGCCCATAGTTAGAGAAACGCAGTAGAGGAACGAGTGCGTGCTGCAGTGCCTTGCACTTTTGAAATTCTGAGGAGTCACTCACGTTGCCGCCAACCTTGTTTTGATTTTGACGACGTGTCGATTCGCATATTTTGAACCGACGTATTTTTTGCGTCGAACTAATCGGTTAAGTCGATGCGTTGTCCCAGCCCTAACTCACATGCATTACAATAGACTAGGGCATACCTTAATCCGGATGAATCTTGGTCGAGCATAAGATGGTAAGCAATTGGCCACATGTGTGAAAGTCTCAGAGCAGTGAATCTCTCTACCTGCTTTTATTGTTACGGCAGCCATGCCTATCCTCCCTTCATGACCTGGAGAGATTTCCAGTTTAGATGATGCAGATATGAGCTACAGATCTTAGATCTTAGATCAGATACAGTGGGCACAAGCTCTGGCTTGACAATGAAATCGTTATCTCACATTGTACAGTACCTGGCATTCTGACACCATAGACAGTGGCATTCTCAATGAAATGCAGCTCTGCCAGGACATCCTCAACCTCAGTTGTAGCAACATTCTCGCCTTTCCATCTGAATGATTCAATAAAAAAAAAACACATGTCTCATTGAACACTTAACAACAACATCGGAAGGCCCACTCATTCATTAACTCTACTGAATAAACACTTTATGACACAGGATGATGATGATGATGATGGCAATTTGGCGGGGACAGAAGGTCGCATGGGATGAGAAAAGGGGCAATAACCAACTTATCTAGTCCATATGGTATTACAACTTTCACATACAGTAAGTGATGACTCGGTAGAGGATTGTGCAAGTGGGATTTCTCTTAAGTTTCCTCACTTAACTGATATCATCTGCATTCTCTTTCTCTATCGGATATTTAAACATTTAGCATACCATTTTCCAGTTTGTAACAAGTGATCATTTTGCACAGTGAGTGATATTATAATAAGAGTTCTTGTGGCATTTTGTGGCAATCCTGTTCTGACAAGTACGATGGTGGTGTATTGCACAGTAATATTCTGACGTGTCACATTTAAAAGACTTCTTGATATATAAATAAACAATACCTGACCAGACGAACCTGAAAGTGTCCCCAATCCGATCCTGAAAGTAAATGAAGTTATCCTGATCGATCATCAGCAGATCTCCACTATTTAGATAGAGATCTCCTTTTTGAAAGACGTCATGAAGCTTTTTCTTCTCTGTTTGTTCAGGATTTCCTGCATATCCCAAGAATGGAGCAATTGTGGTAATTTTTGATACCAAAAGGCCAGCTTCACCTACAAAGCAAAATTTGGTACTTTTTGAGAATGAATTTATCTTGACAAACGATGCAATGCAAAATACAGCATTTGAAATTTGATTATTGATATGATTGAAATAAAAGGATGCATTGCATTTGTTCTGAAGGTAAAGTTTAAGAGCATTGACAAATTACCGGCTCACAATTCTGTAAAGACAAATCTTTTACTCTTCCGTTCAGCTTACACTTGATTAATTAATTAATTCTTAGAGTTATGGTTTCTATGTTTATGGTTTTGTTTGTTTACGTAATTGATATGATATTATTATTGATATCATTATTACTATACTATTAGCCTGTTTGATTTGCATTGAGCTCAATGAGCATCAAACAGGCTAATAGGCCTACTGGAAAAAGCACCATGCCAATCTCTGGTGAAGGGTATGTGATGATGTGGGGCTATTTTAATTCCAACGGCCAAGGGAACTCATAATATCCTGGATCCATGAAAAAGCTGGCCTTAAAAAATAAAAATCTGCCTGCCCCAATGTTAACCCTATGTGTTAAATTCCCATAGGGTTACATTGGGGGTCAAAGATAGATAGATAGATAGATAGATAGATAGATTTATTGATCCCCAAGGAGAAATTCAAAGTATTCAAATACTTCCTTCCCCCGAACATTTATTTATTTACGATACATACTTCAATCACAAAGAAAATTGGTGTACTTGGTTTTATTTTTACTATTTTTTTAATTAAGACATTAAGATCAATTGTCAAATGATGATTTTATATTCCTCTTTTTAGGAAACTTTAGCATGGTATGAAATACATTTTCTCCCCACTGTATCTCTACAAAACACATCTGATATAATTATGAATCAGTTCAAGTTTACAAAGCAGTTTAAAGTTTGTTTCTATGTCCTATATCAAAAGTTAAAGCATTTTAAAGATAATGGCAAGTGGAGTGCAGGCATTAGGATTTTGATATTTATCTTTATGGATTGATATTTATGGAAGTTCCAAAAGATTTGACCAACTTTATATCTAAACATAATATCTAAAGGGTTTTTAGGAAACTTGTGTGCTGATGGTGTTCTGTAACTCTGTTACCATGAAATGCAGTATTTCCCCCCCTCCCTCAATGGCATTAAGCCCAAACATTTTTATAATTTCCGAAAGAAGGATTCTTGATTTAGTATATCATAGTAGATCATTCATGCAAAAATATTGTCAGGTTAATATGAATTACTCCGGCCTCAGCAGTGGCGCAACTAGCTGGGGCACCTTCACCGTATGCCAGTAAGCCAGATTTGATTCCCGTGGTCCTTTCCCGATCCCACCCCGACTCTCTTTCCCACTCGCTTCCTGTCACCTCTCCACATCACAGTAAAGGCATCAAAAGCCCCAAAAAATATACTTACAAAAACATTTGCATCTACTTTAAGCTGTTTTTTCCCTTTCATTATGATAAAACATACTATTACTACTGGGAACAATACAAAAATACAACCATACAAAATTAGATTTTGTTTTAACAATTCGAACATAACTTTGTTACCCATGTCACAGACACAAAATCTTGGGTCGTAAGTTTAGAAACACTTTTATATGAGATGAGTTTTTGTAATATTATATTTTGAGAACCGTCTGTTTGATGATGTTGACTCTCACTTTCTGGTTTTAAAATCATATAAAAATTCAATGTCACCAGACCATTTTGCGATACCATTTAAGGACATGCAGGCACATACAGACTGACATATTGCTCTTACATTGTGAGTGGCTGAGTGGAACCAACCAATCGAAAAGGAGTATAACTCTGTTACTGCGTGATCTTCCCCTATTGTAATGCTCATATTCTTTATGACAAAAGTGTCTTAAAAGCATCTGCTGAATGCAATAACCATAATCATAACAACATTTTTGTCTCTGTAAATTATTACAAACAGACCTTTAGGTGTGGCTATGCACAAGCCATTGGAGTCTCTCACCGGTTCCTCTCGCTCTGAATCAAACTTTATTAAACCATAAGGGGACAGTCTCTGCAAAACAACACAAACAATGTTCAGTGCTCAATGTTACAAATATAAAAAACCCCAAAAGGAATGACTTACCTTTTGGAAGAAATTGACACGTCCTATTGCACCAATTTTTCCAGGGTAATTCATGAAAGTTATGTTGCCTTCGGTTGCTCCATAAAACTCCTTGATTTCCACTTCTCCAAAACGACTCCTGAAGTTGCTCCAAACGTCCGCACGGAGTCCATTTCCTATAGCGAGTCTGACTTTGTGTTCTCCGTCACTCGCTTTCTATGAGTGCAGTTAGATGATACATGTTTAATCAGAATCAGAACAATAAACTAACCAATCACAAGTATGTAAAAACATCATTTTTTGCATTATCATTTGAAGTCACATTTTTAGTATCTGAGGATAGTTATGATGATACCTTGGGTGAGTTGCAGAGATAGCGTAATGTTTCACCTATGTACTGAATGACAGTCACATTATACTTTCTGCAGTCATCCCAAAACTGTGAGGTAGAAAACTTTCGTCTCAGGACAACTGTTACACCTGTGCACAACAAAGAAATTGTGCCATGAATTTTATTTACTGATTGGAGTACTAAGAGGTTTACTGTGCTGGTGTCAAGCACATTTGACAGAGCCAGTAAGGTACTGGAGAGCTGTGGCAGAGTGAAAAATGTCACAAACTGCACTTGATTGGATAAAAAGGTGCTGAGGTACACAGAGAATAGATTGATTGGATTTGACTGAATGGAAAATTGATGAGGTTGGAAATGATGACAAGAAAGACCGTTGTGGTCATCATCCTCATCATTACAGATATCGTAAACAATCCCACCTCTCCCTGGGCATATGGAGCACAACATCAACACAAAACAGCCACTGCTATTGCCCTACAATGAGTCACTTTAGTCTCTTTTCAGCAAAAGGTCCTGTACTGTCCATTGGGGTTACACTATTACCCCGGGCTGACACGGTCATTGACACTTGTATTAATGTTAGCCTAAGGAAAATAACAACAAAAATGGGGGGGGGGGGAGATAATAAAGTATTGTCAAAGAAAATATCAAAGAAATAAATAACATTTGGGGGAGAGGCGAAGGGGTCCGGGAGTGTTAAAAGCTAGGAAGAAGAGATAAGGTAGGTCTTTGGGTTGAATTTAAAGCTACTGATAGTGGGGCAGGATTTGACTTCATCAGGAAGGCTATTCCAGAGCTGGGGGGCATAGACAGAGAAAGTCTGGCAGCAGCATTTTGGACCAGCTGGAGTCTATTCAGGCTGGATTTAGTTAAACCTACACAGTGAGCTGCAGTAATCAAGCCTTGAGGAAATAAAGACACAGGGGCGTAGCGTGCGACGGTGCAAGCGGTGCAACGCACCGGGGCCCTTGAGCTTCGTAGGGCCCTTCACAATTCGGAATTTGTCCAGCGCCTCCCAGCTATGCGACATAAAGTCAACTATTGTCATCATGACGCCGGCTCTTCGGAATTACCTATTAGTGGAAACCGATTGCTACTTAACTGCTTCACTATCTCCTACAACTTGGTCTCATGGTGGCACCTATCCATTCCCCAATTCTTGTATTTTCTCCTACTTTTCATATCATTTTGATTTTACTAATGATATTTCAATGTTAGAATCAAAATGAATCAATAAAACTAATACAATTTTTGATTATTTTATCGTCAACTTACAAGATGTTGTCACATGGCCTGCTGGGAAATCTGTTTGTCCAGTCATAACATCTTTACGTCATCTCTGATCATAGGCTGCTGCACATGCTAGCAAATGTAAACATGTATAGGCTAGGCCTACTACTCTTACTAAAGTCGTGGAAAGTCAGCAAATTAATAAAGACCTATCTCAGGAGTGCCATGGGTCAGGAGCGATTGAGTGGATTGGCCATAGGCTACTCTCCATCGAAAATGACAGGGCGAGGAAATTGGATTTCACCACGATAGTTAACGAGTTTGCTGAGCAGAAGGCACGCAAAGTACACTTCTGACGGGTGAGTGCAAGTGTTTTTTTATACGGCAACTGATCGGCGTACATAGTTAAATGGCCGCTGTGCCATAATTTATGTGTCTGTTTGTTCTTTGATGAGTTTGCAGAGAGAGGCGCGCTCAAACTCCAAGATATCTCCTTCTTCGGGTGCGAGTTAAATATCGTATTCCAATGTGCAAAAGAACCACACTCACTAGTTATCTTATACTTTATTGTAGCACCATGCCTATAAAACAAACGCGTTTCGGCGTCAAGCCGCCCTCAGTGTATTCTTTCATGAGGCCATTGTTGTGCTGCAAGGGAACGTGGTGTGTTCAGTTGAATGAATTTGTATGCGTTCTGTTTTTGATCGTAGGCTGTGTGCAGGTTACGCAAATAGTCGCTGTCCATGTAATAATGACCGTGCGTGCGTTCTTTCCCTCTGTGGTCGGTCGGTGTGTGTCTTGAGATATACAAGGATGGGTCGAGATAGCGGGGGAGCGGGGGAGCGGGGGGGGGGGGGGGGTCCAGCGCCAGACTTGCACCGGGGCCTTGCGCAACTACGCTACGCCACTGTAAAGACATGGATAAGAATGTCTAAATCACTGAAAGAGAGGAAGGACTTCCCTTGACAACACGATTGACTTGCTCATTAAAAGTCAAAGAGGAGCCTAGGAAAACACCTGCAGGTTCTTAACAACACTGTGATGATAAACAGACAGGGGGCCAAGAGCCTTGCTTACAGTGTTGACAGTACTTGGTGGTGACTACTGTTTTGTTGTCCATCCGATCCTTAATGTCATTGAGACAGAGAAAAAGGTTATTGGGCTAATCAATATTATTGGCTTCATATCCAAATGAAGTGGAAAAAGATGGTCACTTAATACAGAATTCAGCAACTGTTGTCTATGTTGTGAGTGAATGATTAACTGGAGTTAGAAAGAGTCCTGAACTTTGAATGTGGTCAGAGTGCATGTTGCACACAAAGTGGCTGAGCTGGACCTTGCTCTAGAGTAAATGAAATGACTTGTGACAACAGTCTTTAAAAGCTCTGATCTGATGAGATCTAGGAATGGTAGCTACGACCACACATGCTTGTGTACTTGTGTTTTGTGTGTAGCACAATTTTGATTGTATACACACGCGCACGCGCACGCGCACACGCACACGCACGCGCACGCGCACACGCACACGCACACCTTGCTATTACACACACACACCTTGCTATAATTTTGATTGTATACACACGCACACACCTTGCTATTACACACACACACCTTGCTATAATTTTGATTGTATGCGCGCACGCGCACGCACACGCGCACGCGCACACGCACACACGCACACACACACACACACACACACACACACACACACACACACACACACACACACACACACACACACACACACACACACACACACACACACACACACACACACACACCCACACCTTGCTACCACGTACCCCGCTCTATGGCTCCACACACCCCTATGACGAGGGCTGCAGCATGGTAGAGTGGGAGGGGCGTGTAGATGACATCATCTGAGGTGACCCCAGCCAGGAGCAGAAAGAAAGAGGGCCCCCACACTTTATCATGAGTAACTAGGCCAGCTTTGGGGTGACCTAGGCAGACCAGTTGTGGATGAAATCTTTTATGAATGATCATTAACTCAATGTCCATCTATTGCACTACATATGAATGTTAATACATTTTAAACAAATATGCATGCATCAAAATCAAAATACCAATTAGAATGTGTATAACTGCTAACATTTATAGTCATTGTCTTTATCATGAGGTAGACAGAATGCAAAGGCCAGCGCACCTGTGGTGCCGGATGTGTAAATGTAGAGTGCTGGGGATCCCATGGTGACCTTTGACCTGAGTGCTGGTGGTACAGGTTTATCCGAGGCCTTTGCGATCTGATCTGAGAGGGCTTCCATCCCCTCTGTGTCACACTCCTTACTGAGGATGAACACTGAGACATTCTGCTTCCGTAGTGTTGGAAGCACTTCAACTATAGGGTCCTTCAAATCTGGAGAAGATCATTACAAAATGATAGCCAAAGAAGGTTAGGCAACAGAGGTTTGCACAGGGTTGTGTGCAGTGCACAAATCTGGGGAAGATGATGGCAAAAAGATAGCCAAAGAAGCTTAGACAATAGAGGCTTGCACAGTGCTAAATTGCTTAGCCCACTCATGTTTTGTAACTGGCCCTAAATAGCTAAAGTGTTTTAAAATTAATGAGTCATTTCAAATCAATTAGACACGAGTCCCTGGAAAATGAATCTGCTGATTAAGATGACGAGTCAAATGCTGATCCCTTACCTCCTGAAGCAATGAGAACACTCGCATCACAACAGGAGAAGCAGTGCAGCAGAGCTCTCGATCTGATATTGCAATTCAACAGGGAGACTGCACAGCCAAGTTTGCACAAGCCGAGCCACAGCCACACAAAGCAAGGCTCGTTAGTCACGAACAGAGCTGCAGTATCCCCCTGGCGCAGTCTGGCCTGGGTCCTCAGAGTCCATGCCACTCTATTGCTCTGCTTGTCAATGTCCTCGTAGGAGTAAATGAGACCCTCGAAAACAATGAATGGCTTGTCTGGTTGTCTTTTGACAGTGTCCAAAAAACAGTCCAGGATGGTGTAGAAAGGCTTCCTCTTTCGGAACTCTTTTCTCCTTGATCTCACTTTTAAAAGTTTCAAAATGTACAGACAGTCATGTCTAAAGTAGGGAAATCGGATGTGAAGACCAAGAAAAAGCAAAACTACCCCAAAACAAATACAGATCAAAGTTAACATGTTGACGGTTCTGAACAAGTCGGCTCAAATTTCTTCCAGATAAACCAAAAGTATGCAGTAGTGCCAACACAACAAAACACAGCTATGGGAGTCTTTTTTTTTTTTTTTTTTTTTGAAATCACTGACCAGCATTTCATCACTGACCAGATTAAATATCCCTTAGAAAGAAATATAGTACTAGGGGCCATTATTGGGCTTTGTGGCCACCTTGTGGCAAAAAGTAGTATAACAGCTAAAGAAAAGCAGAAGCAAAGGAGTCTGGGAAGAAGTAAAGAAACGGGCCTGGAAGAAGATGTCTCTGAATGTGAGCAGAGACTGTGAGCATGGTCACCCAAGCGCATGCTCTGGCCCTAAATATGGATAAGGACAAAGAAGTGGTCAGGTCTGTGGCATTCACCTAATCTGTTGATATAGTGCACATGCAGTAGGCTATGACAGAGAGATTTGGATAGTGTTACTTAAATTAAAGGGTATAACATTACACTCAAATAAGGCATTTCAAATGTAGCACCCATGCATATATTGCAGTTCACTTGTTTGTCAAATGCCTTACTGGCATAAACACAAGGGTTTGATAAGCATTGGTGTATGTATTTGTACAATGGAATAAAACGGGCACACTAGCCATCAAGATTGTGGAATGTTTGCAAATTTACCAACTGGAGTGTTTGATGTGCAAACAGCACTTCTCTTACACTATAATGATGCCAAAACACAAAATGTGGATTGAATTGATTTAAATGTGAAATTACACTCAATGTGAAAAATCTGTCACCAAAACATTTCTGTAAGGCTTACATTTGTACTGTTTATTTTGTGAAACACACTGTGTTCAAATAACAATTAGTCATCTACAACCATTTTCAGGATTTATACAATTAGTGATCAACAACCTCTTGCACCAACATGGCTCTATGCATATTTGATATTGCCATCAAACCTCCACTGATTGGCAATATTATGCTGACATTTTGTGTAAGACCATAATGCCAAATTTTGCATTACACATCATGTTGGCTGAATCACAAATCAGGCACGTACTCACTCACTCATACAGTTGTAACACTTAACAGAAGTAGGTTCCTTTCCGCATATCAATGTTTAACCTCTTTATCTGCAAGTTCTAAGATACACTATCAGGGAATTGGAATTGTCCTTGAGTCATGAAAGGTAATCGAATGGGGTCACTAACTTTGTCCATGGATATCTGCAGATATTGGTCAGTACAGTTTAGATATAAGCAGTTTAGATAATTGTTTTATTCAAATGTAAGATTACAAAGATATTGCCATTTCTGTTCATTTCTCTAGGCATTACTAACACATCATTTTGTCTTGGGGGAAATATAGGCATAGTCCCTGAGGTGAAATCATATAAAGAAATACAAGCAATGCACAAAAAATATTCATTATACTAATTCTCATTGTGAAAATACGAACAAACAGATCCAGAGAGCAAGCACCTTTGTGGATTTAATCCAAAGGAATAGTATGTGTCATATCTGATTCATAACTTCTTATTTCCGCATACAACTGCCTGATAAATGTCCTCAGTCATAGGTACATAACTCTTGTCTTTGTCATCCAGGAAAAAAAGGGGATCAGTTACCAAGGTGGGGTTGAAGCCTTCTTCCACTACCGTCTTCTTCATTTGCTTGAACGTTCCCGTAACCTCAACACAATTCTGGAAGTCATATAGGTTAGCAGTTTCCAGGAATCGGTGGATTTTCAATACAACCTCAGTGCTGTGACTTATTACACTAGGATTGATTGATATACAATAGATAATGGCATGCATCCTATCACATTCAGAACAAAAGGCCAAAAGGGTTACCTGTATTCTGATGAAGCGTGGTTGGGCATATGCAGGGAGATAACTAGAGACATGGCTGAACATTTTCTTACAGTCCAGCTCTTTTCCTTTTGTTATTGTTATTGCAGCCATCCCAATTCTCCCTTCATGGCCTTCAGAAAACAATGCAACAGTATTTCTTAGCAAGAATACACCACTGCACTGACAGCGGAGTAGTGAATATGAGACATTGATGAAAAGGTTTCAGTTCATACCTGGAACTTGAACTCCATACACATTGGCCTCCTCTACAAAGTCAATCATTGTTACAATATCCGAGACTTCAGTTGTTGCCACATTTTCTCCTTTCCACCTGTTAGAGAAAATACAGAATAAAATCATTCTGAACTCTTTGACAATGGTTTTGGCTTCATTCAACTTGAGTTGCATATTTAAAAAAGGAGCATTTATAGGAGCATCATAACAGGATTGTGAAATTGGCCTGCTGGCCTATGCAGCTTCTCATTTCCAAACCAGAGAAGTAATCAGAGCAAGCAGACCAACCAGAATTCCAACCAATCTTTCTTCACACGTGGTAGGTCAACATATAACCTGTACTGTGTAATTGAAACATGATTTTTGGGAGCTACTGGAGAAGCTTGCACGTTTAACATTTAATTTAGTTCTAAGGGCACAACGTTTTGTTGTGACTTTATTTTGACTCATTTATCTTTCCTCCAGGCACTTTGGGCAGCGTGAGATGCACATTGCAGTCTGTCAGTCAGACTTTCACTGATAATACATGTTGTGCATTAAACAGGTTCATGAAATGTTGGTATGTGCAAATCTTCCCTTCACATCCACTTTTCCAGATGGCATGAGTTAGGGATACTGATACCATGTTGCCTGGCATCTGACCACAGGGAAAGTTGTACTGTTTCTTTGGACCTTACATATACTGTGTGTCACTGCAGACAAACACAGCCAGCTTGTTTGTTATAATAACAAAGACCACCTTCCATATGCTGAACCCCTCCATCTGTGTTGGTATAATACATCATTTGGTTTTAAGGTGCGGTTTTACCTTGTCTGTGCAGAGACAGACTACAGCGCCTCTCTGGAGTTCGTATTGTGTTGTAAAATAAAGCCTTCTTTAGAGATCAATTGTTGAGGCATTAGACATGAAATAGATCATCACCCATATATCTGAGACACATGACATTCTCCGTGATTATGCAAGTAAATGGAAGATAACTGATCAAACATAACCTAGTTTAGCAAGGAATTGATCCACTTATATCAGTGAAGATTTCATATCAGGCTGAAAAAACATAGTCAGCAGTCAGCATAAAGAATATCTGAATATCTGTGCACAGAGCTAGTTTAGCATATTCAGGGAGTAAGGATTTGAACCTAAAAGTGTCTCCAACACGATCCTGGAAGTAGATGAAGTTGTCCCAATCGATTTTCAAAAGATCTCCACTGTTGAAATACAGGTCCCCTTTCTTAAAAACATTTCGAAGCCTCTTCTTCTCAGTCTGCTGTTGGTTATTAGCGTATCCCACAAAAGGAGCGATGTCTGTTATCTTTGAAACCAGCAGTCCGGTCTCTCCTGGAATAAAACATGTGTAAGGGAGCGGATCATAATCACATCAACAACACAACCACGGATAAATAAAAACAACAGTTAAACTCCATGACAAATGAGTTTGTGAATCCAGAGTGGTGAGGAAAGAACTAGCTGTATGGTGCATCAATAAAATCGGATCAGTAAATCTGTCTGTCTAGTGAAGTACTCACCTTTGGGTGCTTTTATACAGAGACCTTTGGCGTTCCTCACTGGCTCATCTCTCTCAGTATCATATTTTAGCAAGGCATAAGGAAAAAGTGACTGCAAGGAATAAATTTGGTTAGAAACTACGTCTCATACTTAGACACTAAAAATATCTATTATTAAACAGACAATAGCAGGTTTCCAGGTCAAAGTGTTCTTTATTTACTATGTGAAGGGTCAGTGCTCCTCTGCAAGACTGACAAAGAGGTATGGGGTCTTTGCCCATATACTGAACATAGACATAAAAATGCTTATGAAACTTAGCATCATAATATTTGGCAATATGCCCTCACTCACTTCAGCTTATTAGATAGCTTGACATTTCACAGCTGGGGTGCGTTTAACCACAAATTATGACACTATCATCATTTTTAAGCAGATCTTACCTTATGGAAAAGGTTGACACGGCCGATTGCACCAATTTTGCCGATGTAGTTGACAAATCCCACATTTCCCTCAGTGGACGCATAGAACTCTCGAATTTGAATGTTGCCAAAACGATTCAGAAACTCCCTCCATACGTCTGGGCGAAGGCCATTGCCAATGGCAAGTCTCACTTTATGGTCTTTATCATTTTGTTTCTAGAGGAAAACACAGAAGGATTTTGCTCAGACTCATGTCACCAAAAGCAGAGAAAAAGCAAGAAGTGTGAAGACAAACTCATATCAACACACGCGTGTCCCAGTGAACAACAACTTCTGATTAGACTACTAATTCTATTCGGGAATTATCTGACTGATTACAGGATTTGTGGTTGAGTGAAAAGAGTTTCGAACTGCAGGTCGTCAGAAAATCCTATATACGGAGAAATCCATTATTATCCGTAATTATTGACACCCTTGGTAAAAATAAGTAAAAGGGCTTACAGGAAATTCACCTTTGGTGAATGTGCATTACAAAAAAAGGTAAATGTATCATCACCTTAAGATTCTTCTCACAATATAGTTCAGTTTGGGTCAACCAGCAGGACAAGGATCCAAACATACTGTATGTCCAGATCAACACAAAAGGTGTTTTACTGGACTCAGAATGAAGCCACTGTCATGACCGACTCCGTCCCCTAGACTCTTTACAAAACCAGTGGGTGAGCTAAAGAGGAGGATGAATGAGACAAGACCTAGGAATCTGGATAACCGGAGTGATCTGACTAAATTCTGTAAAGAGGAAAAGTCTTAAATCCCCTGCTTGTATCGTCCAACTTTGTGAGACAAGAAAAACAAGTGCTGTCTTATTGGCAAAGAGAAATGAAAGAAAGTATTAAATGCAGGGGTAAACACAAAACAAATAAACAGAACATTATACAATACAATTCTGAAATGTATTTATCAGAATACATCTACTTTACTGAAGAGGTGATTTATGTATAACCCTTTTTACTCCTCTTTACAAAGGGTGCCAATATAATTGAGGAGGCCAGATGGCAGTCATAAATGGGCAAGCACTTTCTCTGCATAGTATGCTTTTCCACACTGTTGGGATGAGGTATGGCTTTCAAACACATGAACACGTGCATTTTTAACAACTTTGTTATGTGTGTGTGAAATGAAGAAGCTCTCTTTTCGCAGTGATTGAAAGCTCAAAAAACATGATAGCCCAGCGGTGTCAAGTGGGGCGCAGAAATAAGAGTGAAGTCTATTTTTGCCAATGCTGTGGAACAGCCAAGTGGAAATGCCTTACAGTGCATGTGCCCATTCGTACATTTGATATGGTAATTCAGCTCTAGGATAGGCGTGCGATTCCCATAAATGTCATTAGTCCTGGATTTCAGTCACACTGTACCACAACTGTAATACAACTGTTGATGCTGCAGTGTTGTCTTGTGTCACTTGAATAATATGTTTGAGTCTATGTTGAGTCTATGATACAGTATATTTCAGTTATATCCTACTATATGTTGTAACAGTCAAAAATAATCCATTATTTTTTTTTTGGCATGGGATCAAAACGTCAACAGATAAATCAATAGTTTTACGAGACAGCGGACGTACTGTGGAGTATTTCAACATTATTGTTATTATTATTGTTAGTAATTATTTACTTGATCATCAGAAATATCCAACATGACCCTCTCAACTTAGCCTACTTAAACTATTCCGTAATGTATTCATGATATTCCATTTCATAGATCCTCAACCTGGTATTCTACAGTAAAGGCCAATAGCTATTCGAGGCCTGGGCCTTTAAACTCAACATTCTTAGGCTGAGGGAGTAAGCACATGATCATCTGTGACCTGAGCCTCCACACTGCAGCTAGATACAGTTTCAATGGCCATAGAAAGAATGTTTACTTTGCTCCCAACCACACCCAAGTGGCACCAAAATATACCCCCCCCCCCCCCCCCCCATAAATGTAAGGGATTATAAAACATGAGTTTGCACTCACAGACCTAACACACTATTAAAACAATGAAAAGTCCGATTTAACAGTTGTCTTAACTACAATATGTGTTCACACAAATTATAAAGTGTAACACTGAAACTGGACTGGCGTAGGACATTCTGCAATGTTCTATGAAAAACAAAAAAAATCACATTCTCAAGGTCATTTCTATTTCTGTCCACCAGCTGTGCTCTATGTGAATGTGAATGAAGGCATGAGGAGGACGTGCGGGCAGACTGTGTCTGAGAGGCGGCACACACTGTATGGCACAGCCCTGGTGGCTGTCTTGCTGCTGGAGACATCACTGGGACGCTCTCGCTCTCGCTCTCGCGCACGACCCCCCTCTGAAATCCATAAAACCAGACAGAACTGGTTGCCCTGGGGTAACGCTGATAGTATTTAGTCTGCACCTTTAGCTGGTGCTGTATATGGAGCCAGATCAGCACCAGCGTGTAATTCTACACCACAACTTTGTTTTGCAATTCACCAAGGTAAATTAGATAGAACTCGTGATTGCATTTTGTTATGTCTTTGCCTTTTTCCTGTTATTCTTGCTTAAGATAAACTGTGAAGTAAGTTCTCACCTTTGGTGTGTTGCAAAGATACCGCATGACCTCTCCTATGTACTGGATAACTGTGACGTCGTACTTTCTGCATTCATCCCAGAACTGTGAAGCTGAAAACTTTCTTCGTAAAACAATACTGGAACCTAAAAAATGAGGAAAGTAAGGATGAGAAGTGTAAAAGATCTTCAGTTTTTTTTATTTTTTTTCGTAAGACCCTGAGGCCCTGAGGATTGTCGTTTTGACCGAAAGCTAGGCTGCCTATTAAAAACTTGTATAAAGACTGAGGTGTGCAGACAGTTTATTTTGAAGATTTATTCGTAAGACAAAAGCATTGCACGCTGTGTAACGCCTTAAACAGCCTTTACATAAGAACTACAGTTAGATGGTACTCTTGGGTTGAAATTATTCATAGCATAAACATTTTCACATTAAAAGTGTCAAGCAGAGGATATAGCACAGCAGCATGAGTATCATATAGTCACAGATGATATCAATAGTAAGAATCACCACACCCATCAGAGACATCAGGTGCATTTGTAAACTGAGTTAATTCCCAACATATGCTTTCACAGAATGACCATATACTTTCCAAGCATTTTAACTTGTTGGTAACAGGATACAAACATCTTATGTTCTTCTGCCAACTATGGGAATACCACACAAAATACATCAAATACCAATCATATTTTAGAAAAAGCCATTATAAATTAACAAACTAAAAAGCAACACTAAAGCCGTCTACATATCCTGTGTAAGCATTGTGAATGATAGAAGGCCTGTGAATTACAACAAAGTGTTTTGAACTTTAACCCACTTGGTCAAAACTGACCCGAGGTGAGACCCACTAAAGTTCTTTTCTTTTTTTCTCCAAGGGACAGCTTTTATGTGATTACTTCAATGAAACAGCTGAGGTACACAAAGGTCTCTTTCATTGCCATTCCAGAGGGGAACTTGTGAATGCACCGATTTCAAAGATCAGGGCCATAAGCCTGCACATGTAGCAGCCAGACAATTCTCAGTCTCTCAGCATTCTCAGAAGTCTATGCGTATAACTCCAATCAAACATACGTAGCCTTAAAAAACAAACAGCCTGTGGGGGATTACCTGTTTCGATGGTTCCTATGAACCCAATGAGGAAACCTGCAGTATGGTACAGAGGCAGGTTGAGGTAGATGACATCCCCTGCAGTGACACCGTTAGAGGCCAACACGGCGAGTGCAGCCAACAGTCGGGTCTGGCTGACCATGGCTGCTTTGGGAAGGCCTGAGGGCGCACACAACAGAGCGACATGTAAACAGCAACACAGCCCACTGCTGCGGATTTCCAAGTCCATCTCATGCTAATTGTAATGTATGTATTAGCCATCTATGAATGGAATACGAAGTAGCCTAGTAATCATATAGATGCTGGAATTGATCATAATGGCCATGTCAGCCTAAAGTCGTTCTTTTTTTTTTATATACCTGTTGTACCAGATGTGTAAATATACACAGCAGGGCTTTTGAAGGTGATTAGTGAGCGGTGTGAACGACATACAGGCAAATCAGAGGCAGATTCAACTTTGTCTGTGAAGCTTATAAACTGAGGGGTGTGGCACTCTTTTGTCATGATGAACACACGGACTCCTTTCTCCTCCAACGCTGTCTTGATTTCTGTCAGAGCATCCTCAAGTTCTGCCAAAAGATACCACATATCAACACAAATACTGCTCATGGTTATTGAGAGATTACCAAAGTAAAATATGAATCTGGTTCCTGGATGAAGTAGGCCTAGGCTACCTGATAACATCAAAATAATATGTTTAAGTATCATTATAATGTATGTGCGTGTGTATACTAAAAACATCTAGAAAATAGGCTACCTATTTAGTGAAAGAAACAGATAGAGAACAGATTTTTTAGGAAAGGTGAATAGAACATCATGACCTTTTTAGACACTTCAGGCCACCTTGAAAAAGTGATGACTACTTATTGGGCCTTAAGAGAGAACAAATACTTGCAAATACAGGCCTGCTCAACCACACCATGACCTGGTAGTGGTTACATTAGTATCTTTGAATGTCTTCCTTCAGTTGTTATTATCGCCTTGTAATGACCCTTACCTACAGCCGCAATGAGGACTTTCGCATCACAGCAGCTGAAACAATGAAGCAACGACTTCGATCTGATGTTGTGATTAAGAAAAGCCACTGGGCATCCGAGTTTTGCGAGTGCAAGCCACGTAAACATAAATGTAGGTTCGTTCCCCATGAAGAGCGCCACAGTTTCCCCCGACTGTAAGCAAGCATGCGCCCTTAAAGCATTCGCAATTTTGTTGCTTTCTTTGTCCGCATCCTGATAAGAATAGGATTTGTTTTCGAACCAGATAAATGTCCTATTAGGATATAGGGCCGACTGCTCTATAAATCGATCTACCGCTAAAAATAATGGTCTTCTCTTTCTGCGTGAAACAAACGTGAGTAAAATCCGAACCAGATCCTTTAAGTAGAATACATCCTTCCAAAAGTAGGGGACAAATATTTTCAGTAACACTGGAATGATGACCAAAGTGGCCAAAGTAACGGTTAAAATGTACATTCCTTGAGAGAGTTGTTTTCAGTGTTTTCTTCTGCAAGAAAAATACCTTGACGAATTATCCCTTACAAACTGTTTGGAAAAATCGAAGTTTTTCAACTGAGGGCGGGGCAATTGGGATTTAATCGCCCTCGAATAGGCTGCACACTTGAGAAAATGGCTCAACCCTTAGTCCTACACATACGAATTGCAGAATTTATGAAGCTTCCTTGGCTGATAACGATTTCTGCTGGCCTTGACTGAATTAAAGTAGGCCTTCTGGTCAGTATGCCACGTGGAATCAACTAAACCAAGTCATTAAAACCAAGGCAGCATTATCATGGCTAAAGATTAATTCCATTTTGCCAGTGGCAGTCATATCATCATGGCCTAATCTTTACCTTATCCAACATGGCCCTTTAGTCTGAATCTGGCAGAATTCCATGTATTCAGAACTTTACAAATTAATAATTATGAAGCATTAGACTCATGTTTGTTCACTATTATAATCTTTTTTAAATCATATTCTGTCAGAGTTGTTATAGGTACAGTGCCATTGATATGCTAGAATGCAACATTGCTCAAAAAGTTGGATCATCCATATCTACGCCCATTGGTGTCAATATAACCCTAACCCTAGCACGTAGGCTACACAGTACTCAGTTAGTTAAAAACCAACTAAAAAGGTCATGATCCTATCTGATCAACAGTTTTACAGTACAATATAATTTCGGGCATGCATTGATAATGTCAGAGACTTCTCACCACTTTGTACCAATTTCAGTTCAGTTCAGCTGCAAACTATCAACAGATCAATATGCTGACTTGCCAGTTTCATCTCATAGCCTAAATGCTGTATCAGAGATGCAAGCAAAAAGTCACAACTTGTCGAGCGATACAATGTGTCTCTTACATCACATGTTGCAGTAACCAACTGGTTCCAACTGGATGAACTCCAATTCTTCCAGAAGTTCTCAAGAAACTTGAGGTTGGTCATGCTCTGTATCATCTTCCTGAATCTCAATGTTCTCAATGTTCATCTTTTATGATGTCGCTACAACTACAAAAATACATACTGTAACTATAAAGTATTTTGATACAAAATGCAAAGCCATTTTTTTCAACAAAATAAAATATAAATAAACTGTTTTGATATTTGAAATGCTTATTTTATAAATAAACATCAGAAATACGGCCTGTCCCTGGCTGTTGGCAGCAGCAACTCAAATTAGGCCGTGCCAAATTGTCTGTCTTGTAGTTCTGTGTTCATATTAATTCTGATCCAATTTGACCGCTTTGCTATGTTGCCGACCTACAATTTCTACCAGCTCACCCAAATGAACAAATAGGAAAAAGATGAGAAGGGAACCAGGCAGAGTTGAGGTGAATACAGGGGTAACTCAAACAGGCAGAGTTGAGGTGAATACAGGGGTAACTCAAAGCCAGGCAGAGTTGAGGTGAATACAGGGGTAACTCAAAGCCAGGCAGAGTTGAGGTGAATACAGGGGTAACTCAAAGCCAGGCAGAGTTGAGGTGAATACAGGGGTAACTCAACCAGGCAGAGTTGAGGTGAATACAGGGGTAACTCAAAGCCAGGCAGAGTTGAGGTGAATACAGGGGTAACTCAAAGCCAGGCAGAGTTGAGGTGAATACAGGGGTAACTCAAAGCCAGGCAGAGTTGAGGTGAATACAGGGGTAACTCAACCAGGCAGAGTTGAGGTGCATACAGGGGAAACTCAAAGCCAGGCTGAAAGAGGCCAAGGAGGAATACAGAAAGAAGGGGGAACAGAAGTTTCAGAAGAACAATGTGAAGGAGACCTGGGACGGAATGAAGACCATCACTGGCCTGAGGAAGAGTAGCAGCTCTTTGGAGGGAGATCTGGACAGTGCGAACCAGCTGAATCACTTCTACAACAGGTTTGACTTCTCCAACAGATACTCCAGCTCCAACGGAAATGGCCTGTCCACCACCCCCGGCTTTTACCACTTTCACACCTTTAACAATACTGGTAAACCGAAAAAATGTGTTTACACACAGAGGTGTAACCGCAAAGTTGGCCAGAAGAAGGGGCGGGGCATGCCCGTGGGCGTTTCCTTGAGGGTAGCTATACAAATGCATAACATTTTCACAACTCCATAATATTCTACATGGTGGATATTTGCGTGATCATTGAGCGCTAATGCCCAGTATTGCTTTTCAGTTTTGGGTTGTTTGTTTATTTTTACAATTCAATCAAATGTACACCAAGGACTTTTAATCACTGAGAGCCAGAGGCGACTGCTCTTGCTTGCTTACCTGCCCAACTCACACCACCATCCTCACTTCCAGCGCAACACGCACGTACCCCAGCCATCAAAGGCAGATGCACCCCTCCCCACAAGGTGTCCAAGAACATTGGTAACCACTGACAGACGCACCCCTGTGTATGTTGTGCGTGGTGTCTTAAAGGGACACTTCACCGATTAGCATTAAGCTTTGTATCTTTAGAAAACCAGTCATGTTTTTGAATGGTCGTGCATCTTTCCCTCAGTTTGCCTTGAGATGGGAGAAATACGGATTTCAATGTTGGACTTCCTGCTTTCAATGATGTAAAAGTCATCATTTTACATCATTGAAAGCAGGAAGTCGTATTCATGGGTTTCATTGAAATCCGTATTTCTCCCATCTCAAGGCAAACTGAGGGAATGATGCACGACCATTCAAAAACATGACTGGTTTTCTAAAGATACAAAGCTTAATGCTAATCGGTGAAGTGTCCCTTTAAGTTAAGCTAAGTCTTATACTGGGACCTTGAATTCCCCCTTGGGGATCAATAAAGTATCTATCTTTCTAAATGTAGTAGGCTGTTGCTCTCAAACACTGTCCACTTATTCAACAGAGTCAGTGTACTGATGAAGGAATAGAATTAGGGTATTTAATATTTAATTTCAAAATACATTTGAATGTATTTTTGCCCATCCTTGCCAGCAGCGAGAGCAGCCAGGTAGATAGTGCTAATTTAGGCAGCTATAGTGATCTTTTTACACACATGCTTGGTTCAGAAATGTTATTTGTGATTGCTTGTGCAACTGGACAAACATTGAGAATGCAACATGATAAACCCCTTCTTCATTGAATGTGTGCATTTCCACAGTTACACAATAAGGGGTCTTTACCTTCAATAAAGCTATCACCACCTTTCCTTGATTACCTTTCCGTTTCTTGCCAGGTCAGAGCGTGCCACAAGAGCAGGTCAACAGGTTCACTTTTATGTAATATCAAGAGTTTGGACCTGGCAGAGGATGGCAGTGGCCCATATCATTTATTATGGCAGCGTGTGAAACTGAGATGCTGATAACTGCTCTACTGCTCACTGAAATTGAAAAAAAAAAGCAATTCATGCTAATGTATAATCAGTTAACTGCTGCCAGTGGGAATGAAGAAGTAGAAAAGCAGGCTAGGAGCATATGAAATTTGTCACTGAACTGTAGGCTTCACGTGAATGATGTTGTCTGCACAGTAAACAGCATAAAGAAGTCATAAACAGAAGAGACCAATGGTTAGAACCAAATTCCTTGTGTCTCAACATAGGCTACTTGGCCATTAGAAGTCTGGTTTGATTCATCCCTATACATGATATCTTCTAGTAGTGGGGGACATGGTGTGTGGATGAGTATGATGGATCCATTAAGACGACATAACAGAGAAGGTTTGCGCAAAGGCATTCGCCAAATGCGCACATGGAACCCACAGGCGGCTTTGGCGTTAAAAAAAATGGGGTGAAACAGGGTGAGCAACTTCATGTGAACAAATAGGACATGGGATATTAATACTGATGGGTAATCTTTCGACATAAAAACGGGGGGAAACCGGACGGGAGGCAAATATCGAGTCCATGTCATGCACATGGTGCGCCTCAATTGCGTCACGTTACACCAGTCGAGTCCTAAGCATAGGGTGGGTAAATGATAAGAATGTTCTGCGCCAAGGTGTCGTCTTGCATCGTGCATTTTCCCTCAAGTCACGTTGCTCACAGAACTCGTTATATCGACCAATACCAGGAGCCAAGAGGATATAAAAGCGCACACACGCAGCTTGAAATCTATTCCCAGAGTCAGAGAAGACAGACCGTCTCTAGTTTGCAGAATATTTGCCAAAATCAGGTCCGTGGACAATGCTGCGAGTCAGGTGTCTCAGAGGTGGTAGCAGGGGGGCTGAAGCAGCCCATCTGATTGGAGCTATGGTTAGTATACACAGCAGTACCATATTTTTATTTTTTAGTTGGATATATTCAACATTTTACAGGAACTTAATAAACCAATGGTCGGAATTTACATTGCTGCACTATTAAACACCATGTAAAACAATCAGATATATGCCTAATGTATACATTCATTCAAATTATTTAATTTGGTGGTTCAATTGTCTTTTGATCAACTATATTTTGCTTAATTAAAGTTGCTGAATCAGCGTCACCTCCCGTTAGCGATGCACTGCTGACTGACTGTGAACAGCTGGTAGAGGCAGCTGCGTTTTTACACGGATGTGAGCTATGAAGGAATTTTGCATGCATCACAATTCCTCGGAATCATAATTTACATATCACAGTTTAACTAAAATGTTTCACCACCATACGATTTTCCCATACGTTCCAATTTGTTTAGAATACTAGACCACGTGTCACTTCTTCAGTTTCGTGCAGTAGAAGTTCTTGACATGTACATGAGTCGTAGGCTATGTGATGGCCACAGATTGCAAGAAGTTTCAAAGTTTCACGGCTGGAAGTATGTAATGAGAGCGCTAAAAATGCGTGCTTCTGTTCTGTCCAGATTGGTCGCTCAGTGTCCGGTTGGGTGCAGAGGGCTTTCCAGAGCACTTCCAGCTCAGCTGCAGCTGCAGCTGCTCAGCCCCGTATCGCAGTGGAGGAACCTGTTACTGATGTCGCACCCCAAGAGAGCCCGGTGTGCGCCTACAATGAATGGGACCCGTTGGAGGAAGTCATTGTTGGACGACCCGAGAACGCATGTGTCCCTCCATTCACTGTGGAGGTCAAGGTAGTGACCAAGCTTAATACAAGATGCCTCACACCCTGCACAAGGAGAGGGTTTCTTATTGTTTCTCTTAAAACAAGACCACTTACTTTGCTGCCATATTTTGACAGGCCAACACCTATGAGAAGTACTGGCCCTTCTATCAACAATATGGGGGCCAGCCTTTCCCCAAGGACCACTTGAAGAAAGCTGTTGCTGAAATTGAGGAAATGTGCAATATTCTCCGCCATGAGGGTGTTACTGTAGCAAGGCCAGAACCCCTTGACTGGTCTTTCGAATACAAAACCCCAGATTTTACATCTACTGGTAAAGCTAAAACTTTTTGTCATACAAAATTTGTCCAAAACACTGCATTGCCTGTTGCACAATGTCCTGACAACTCATTTTCCCTGCAGGGATGTATGCTGCCATGCCTAGAGATATCCTGATAGTCATTGGGGATGAGATTATTGAGGCTCCAATGGCATGGAGGTCCCGGTTCTTTGAATACAGAGCGTATAGGCCTCTCATCAAGGATTACTTCAGGAGAGGAGCAAAGTGGACCACAGCTCCCAAACCCACCATGTCTGATGAGCTGTATGATCAGGTATGAACGTTTCCATACAAAGTGATCCCGGTTTTCATTATGAACATAGTTTTAAGAACACTCTTATTTTTGTGTGTCCTTTATCCAATTCCCTTTATTCCTATATCGTCGTGCATAGGACTACCCCATTCGCACTGTAGAGGACAGACACAAGCTGGCAGCCCAGGGCAAGTTTGTGACCACTGAGTATGAGCCCTGCTTCGATGCTGCTGATTTCATAAGGGCTGGGACAGATATATTTGTACAAAGGAGTCAGGTTTGTAAATCTAGCATGCTTTCCTCTACAATTATGAGTAAAGGGTAACCTATTACAGTGTACCAACATTTCAGATTTGAAATGAGAGCAATTATCAATCGGATGAACTGATGTGGGCATTTTTTCTCAACAGGTTACAAATTACATGGGTATTGAATGGATGCGTCGTCACCTTGCCCCGACCTACAAGGTGCACATCATCTCCTTCAAGGACCCCAATCCCATGCACATCGATGCCACGTTCAACATTATCGGCCCCGGCCTGGTGCTGTCCAACCCTGATCGCCCATGCCGCCAGGTGGGTGCAAGTGCAAAACATTCATCAAAACGTCCTTTCAGGTGTGGCATGAATCTCAGTTCTTCACCTGCAGGCATGTTGGATGATATTTTGGCTGATTGCCGGTGTTGGATCGCAGACATCTTTTTTCATGTAGAGATTAGCCAATTACTCTTATCGTGAGGGGTTCCCTCTTAGATACAGAAAACAGTTCCTCTGATTATACCAGAAATGTATTCTTTAACAAATTTAGACATTATTTCAAGAAAATAATTCATAAAGTCAAATATGCCCCATTTTTTTTTAAACTGACATTTTCAAATGAAAATGCCAGTCTTATCCTGCTTGAACAGGGTTGTATGATGCCTGCCTGAGACCTTATCTGTGAGGTAGATTGGCAGAAATGTTCATATCTGCTAGTGCAGATGATTACATTTCTTCAGTTTTTGTTAGCTGATACCTTTGCTGTGCCGATATTATTGTATATCTCTAGAGCTACACATTAATATTCAATCTATGGCAGATTATGGGACCATTGAGAGCATGTGTAATTTATGTGCTCCTAGAATTATGTGGTGAGAGATCTCCCAGATGTGTAACTCATTGTTTACTTCACATACCAGGCCAGAGCAACGTTGCATGGACATGAGCTCTGGCATGGACATGCAAATGTGCTGCCCTCTTGTGGTATAGTGTGGTATAGCAAGACTATATAATGGAATCTAACTGAAACTTTTCACTCTCTTTCAGATTGAGATGTTTGAAAAGGCAGGCTGGACAGTGGTGAAACCCCCAACACCTCTGATTCCAGATGGTGGGTTTATAACGTTGATTATAAATAATCCAAAAATATAGTTTACGCCTGAGTTTCTATGATATCTTGTATATGTCCTACTTTTGTTTGAATGGATATTGTCATATAATCGTTGCTCTCTTGGTAGATCATCCTTTGTGGATGTCCTCAAAATGGCTGTCCATGAATGTCCTGATGCTGGATGATAAACGAGTCATGGTTGATGCCAATGAGACCAGCATCCATAAAATGTTTGAGAGTCTTGGTAAGTTTAAATTACTTCCCTCTGATTTTTCCCTCTGAATTTTATCAAAGATCACACTTTGAAAAACATGATTATATGAAACTAAACATTTTAAATTAATTTCTCCTCCAAAAGGCATTAAACCTGTCAAGGTGAACATCCGTCATGCCAATTCCCTTGGAGGTGGCTTCCATTGCTGGACAACTGATGTTCGTCGTCGTGGTACCCTGCAGTCTTACTTCCATTAGCCATGCCAGAAAGTAGCAGTTGTTATTGAGCTTTGAATGTTATCTCAAAAATAATCAATGATACATTTTTTTGCTCTTACTAAAAGGCCTGAACTACTGTAAGTTGATTTCACAAAGCTGTGTGTGTTGAAGCTTTTGCAACAATTGACGTAAAAAAACAGCAACAATAAGACAACCACAACATTAGTATTATCATCTCAATAATTACTGCATTTCTGGCCAGCTATGGTTTAACATCTATTGTAAGCGTGACTTCTGTCATTAGAAAATTGGGCAGGGTACATTTTTGGTATGAATAACAGGACACATTAACATGGGGGTTGTTTTCTACCTCCTTTGAAGAATCCAGCAAATATTACTGAATGTCTTAATGATACAGAGAACCTCTTTTTTAATTTTGTATCTATTTTCTAAAGTATTATTTAATGTTGTCATAGCAGGTCATAACAATTTTCACTGTAACCTTAGGTATTTGAAAAAGAAGACAACACTAATGTAAATATTTTATATTGTTATTGGCATATATATCCCCAAAATACTTTTTTATACATTTGCATAACAAATTGAAGGTCCATATCAAATATACCTTTTGCCTCAATGGTCATCTGCAATAACAAGTCTGAGCCAGGTATAGTCAATCTAACCGTATGCTTTGCTGCAGTCATAGGAAATTCTCAAATCTGCATGTGCTTATTATGTCTATTTCCTGAATATAGTGGATATCCTCTTTGCTTTTCATTCTTCCATGCAATCATTCAGAAGGTCAGACAGTGGCTTTCAGAAGAGACTGCGTGAAAGGAGAGGATAGAATATGACAATGGCTTTAGGTTGCTTTATGATGTTTTCTAAACAACCAAATTAAAAACAACTTATAAAAGAGTTATCTGTGTCTTTGTTTCTTTGGAGTCCAGACCAATCTTAAAGGAATAAAGAATTAGTAATGGCCAAATGGCTTCAATCAGATTCAGTGGGTTCTATGAATTGTCACAGATGTTTTTTTTTTATTCAGAGTGGTTCACTGCCTTGTTCCTACAATTCAGTGTAACTCCAGTTAAAAGTGAACACTGGACTAGCATAAGGACTAGCAATCTGCAGGCACCTATCAGCTATACACAACATTCTTCAACACTGAATTGTATAACTTTGATGATTCACTGGGTCATCTGATGTTAACTGTGTTGAACTCATATAACTTCAGTCTACCACACTCTGTCCACTAGAGTGATCAGGACAGTGGCTGTACCAATAGGTCTGCCCACTACTTTCTGTGGTAGTAGATGATGACTAGGAGCATGGCCACAACTCAGTTGCCCTCTAGTGAGGCATCAGCAGCACTGGAGTTTTCCACCTTCATCACTGGCATTTGTGATCAAAACTGACCATGTAAAAAAGAAAAAAAAGGAAAAAAGAAATCTGTGTTTCTAGAGTAGGCTACTTGCTCAGCTCTGAAGTTCAAAATGAGTTGTCCGTTTTGTTCCAGGCCTACAAATAGAATGGCTCTGCAGCCAATGAAAGAATAAACATCTACAGAGTAGATCACTACATCTAATATTTGATGTACATTCTCCTCGTCAGGCAACAGGTTTTAGATAGCTGCAAAAGTCTGTTAATCATTTACAAATATGACAGGGCTAAACCACCATGTGCTGACTAATATATTTGCATAGCATAGGTAATGTTATCAACATCACCAGCAAAGACCAGCATGATGTCACCAAGTTCAATCTAGTTTTAAAAAGGAACATGTATCAATTTGTATCAGTATATGAAAATATAACCAATGTAAGTTCAGTTCAATTCAATTAATTTTTAAAGCAAGGAATATCATGAAATGCAAGAAAATGTAATGTTTTAATCATGTTTTGTCACATTAGCCTTAATTGAAACCTTGATCATCAGATTGTGTATTAGGTGATGTTGTAACTGTGCTTCATTATCTTCAGGACACCACATTCAATTGTGTAGTTCCAACAGAGGTCACTGCTAGAGTTAGGCCTACATGTGTGAACTTGGAAGATGAAGCAGCAGAAACATGATGATGCAGAATAGCCATTGAACCCACACTGCTCTTATGTTACATGTAACTGCTGCCTATTCTAATTATCTGTTGACATACTGGAACACGTAGCTATAATAGAAGTTTAAGCTCTCTAAATAGTTACAGTATATACAATATAGAAGTTTAAGCTCTCAATAGTTAGAGTGTACAATATAGAAGTTTAAGCTCTCTAAATAGCCTAGTTAGAGTGTACAATATAGAAGTTTAAGCTCTCAATAGTTAGAGTGTACAATATAGAAGTTTAAGCTCTCTAAATAGTTAGAGTATACAATATAGAAGTTTAAGCTCTCTAAATAGTTAGAGTGTACAATATAGAAGTTTAAGCTCTCTAAATAGTTAGTGTACAATAGTTGTTCCAGTTGGCCCACCACTCCCATCTACTGGTGAATAAAACACACCATGACGTGAAGGAAAAAAGAGGAACAAGCACTGACAGCTTATACCCCGTAAACCAGAACATGATTGATGAAGAATGGGTGAATGCCCAATAAAACGTTATCATAACGATACCATACCAATTTAATCTGAAGACTGTCACATGTTAATGTACCATATTTTAAAAGTGTGCACTCCATGGATGGATGTCACATGTGAACATTTACAGTAGGCTATGCCATGCCCATTATATGCTAGCCCTGACAAGTCACAAAGGTGCTGCTCTAGGCTTTGCGTCCTGCTGGGCCCATCTGGGTTAACTGACGTTCAGGGAGCCATAGGTGTCAGTCAAGCTTTTAGATATTCACAATCTGGTTGTTGATATCTACTAGTGCTGCTACTGCTATTCTGGCCTTTCCATCTTTCATCCCATAAAAGGGGTGAGAAAGATGAAAAGCCCCCACCCTGATGATCATACAGGAGTGATCCAATTTGGTATTTGAGGGGGGCGTCAGGCAGAGAGCATTGCATTAACCAGTGCAAGTATTATAATCTTAACTCTCTGGGCTGACCTAGCGCCTAGGGTGTGCTGTTTGTTTATGTGGAGAAGAAAAATGTCGACCTGAATTCTATAAACTAGGTGGATATAGACTATAATTAAATTTCTATTTTTAGCAATGTGAGAAACGTGTGTCACGAAGTCGTGAATAGAGGAAAATGTATGATATTGGTAATGTAGCCCTATCTGTGGGGTGAAGAGTTGAGGTTGTCATTTGCTTTTTTTTTTTAATTATTATTATTATTTTAATTATTAGGTGTGTCTGTTCAGCATGTCCTGTTCGTAATATGCATACTCTGTGTTGAGCACTTGGCAGTGAATAGACAAGAATGAGCAAGAAAGAGAGAAAAGAACAAAAATCAAGTACATCCCCACATCTGATGGTCTTGACTTAAATTTCATAAACAACCCTGCCTACCTTATTCGGCATTTGTGCGTCAAATGTAGCCGATTGGACTAATGCGTAAATGATTTGGAAACACAGCTGCAGACATAAACGCTATTAAGATGTATCTGTTGTTTAAAGGGATAACGTAAGACCGCATAGCTACTGGACTGGACAAAGGTGAAAAGGAAGTCACGTGAAAACAGACGAGCCACATCATATTTACTCAAACACATGAGAGCAATATGCAATTGAAACACAAACCTGTGCTCGACGCATCGCGCTGGAGTGGGAAACGTGTTTAACGACATGATATGTGTCGAACAAAAGCAGTGACAGTACCTCAAACGTTAGCAATTGCAGTACATTTTCAAAGTTCCCTCGGAAAATGGGTACCTCCCAGCTGCGGGCTAGCTGTCGCTGATTAGCTCCGTTCAGCTCATTTGCATTAACGTCAGTAAAGGCTGGAGGTCAATCCTTGCGGGTGCTTTTATTGGATCTGCTGCTGTCAAGCAGTGCTGAAGAATTGGAAGGGCAAACGCGAGTAAGGCAGAGAAAGACTAACAGAAAACACAATTATGTGGCTGATTTCTACCTTTACGTCTAAAAATGACCAACACAAGATATCCTTTTGGGGGACCTGAAACTTACCGCCGTATATCATTTTCTGTTTTTGTGCGATTGCATTAGGCAGAGGTGGTACCACAGATAATTTGACAGCCTCTACATCTTTTTTTTTTTTTCAAAAAGAGGAAAAATTGTGGGCCTTTGATTCACTGCTGCCCATTTTTAATGCTTCAACCTACTAAGGATTTTTTTTCTTTCCACGTTGACAATGGTTGCTTGAATGGGGTTTTACGCAATGAATTATATTTTTCGTAATAGTTATTTTTTTGGCAGATAAATGGAATGTTTTATTGGACTACACGCATTTTGTTGCACGGGGGAGCCTTCAAGTCGGAGCGAATGCCGGAGGAATACTATGCTTAGTGAATATTTGAGCCTGTTGAAGATGAATGGCACAGAAGTGGAGCAAACTGTCGTGAGAACCGGTTTGTGCCTAATGTCTTGAATTGAAGTGGGTAACCAGATTGTGAAAGGAAAGGAGGACATCCCACTAAATTGGATGTTTTTGGGTGGAGAAGGCGACATAACCCAAAGGCACGGACGAAAATGGATAAAACTATTACATAAATCGAGGAGGACTGGCATTCACTTGTAAAGAGCAAAGTTAAGAATGAGTAAATGATGTGGTACGAAGAGGAGTGCTGCGAGTGTGATTGATAAATAGCATATGGGATTGAGTTGTCGAATTGAAGTGTAACGGGATTAATGTTCGCGAGGAAAATATCGCCACTTTGAAACAAAATACACTGTCTATAATTTACTTCATGTAAAAGGCAGAAAGGAAATCTGTTTCCTGGTTGGGGGGTGGGGGGAAGGAAGATATATTATTCATGGTCTCAGTGAGGGAAGCGGTGGAGAGAATTTTGCATTAAGATTAAAAAGGAAAAAAGAAGACGTCAAGGAGAAACCGAATAATTGGAGGGCAGAAGCAGAGCACTTAAGCAAAATAAATTGGTTAAAGTGGCGTTGAAGCATGGGCTGTGCTTCAAGCATTCATATCTCTGATAGGGTGGTCTATCATAGTAGTGGAAAAGAGTCCGAGGAGTCCCACTCGCCCCAACAGACCAATACCACTCAGCAGCAAGGAAATCCAGCCCAAGGATTACCAATTAAACCCTCAAGTTACAAGGTGAGATTTACACACGTCTACTGGCGAACATGGTGTAAATACCGTTCTTTCTCTCTCTTTCATCTGTAAAATTTGCACACAGCAATATCTTTGTCATCGAACATCTTCAGTTCCACTGTGTAGACTGTCCAAATAGCGAATCCCTTGGAATGTTTCGATCTTAATACAGCCAACTGTGACCTACCGAGCTCGGACTATGAAACATCCATATTATGAACGATTCTACCTTACCCCTCCCCACATGGGTTTGGTAATTGTTTGCAAAATCTCCCCTAGTTTGGCGACATTGTGACGCATGGTTCGTCTCCACCTATCAAATAGTTCACAGCCGAGTTGGTCCACAGGATCTTGACATCATCATTAAGCATCCCTTTCAGTTTCGTGTGGGTGTTGCTGATGCCAATTTGTGTACATTTATCTGAAAATATTCTAATGCCTTGTTTCTTTGAAGATAACTTCAAAAGCGCATTTGCGTGGAGCTCTACGTTTTCTGAAATTCATTTCATAACTCCACCTCCCATTGACTGTTTCATCTACTGGGAACCAGGGACTAACTCTTTACCCATGTCCTACTTACATGAAATGTAAATGGCGAATTTACTGTCTGGAAAAGTAATCTTTTCAGCTGTAACCCTGCTGATAATGTAAAGAGTTTGCTCGAAATGCTGTCTTTACATCCTGGGAGTTTACATGTACAGTAGTACATATTCTCAGATTTTCAATAATGGCACATCATATCACATATATTGAGGAAAAGCCCCGCCAGAAAAGACATGCACTGCAGTGTAGGCCCACTTGCACATCTCTTACAACAGGTCAGTTTAGCCTTGGATACATAGTCACATTTGTTGCTTTTTGTGTTGAAAATAGATTTTGTTGCAATTTACTATTTTATTCAGCTGTCTTTAGGTGATGAATAATTTCAGAAGCATACATGTACATAGTAGTGTCCTCAAAGTCAGACATATGCTAGGTGTAGGCTTGTGCAGGCCCTAGTCAAATGATTTTCATTTGAGGCATAATGCTCTCCTGATATGTCGTAGCTGTGAGCAGTGTGACTGCTTTCGCACATTGCACATGTTGCTATGATTGCATGCATGCTAACAATAATGAAATTGCTCAAATGATCTTTAGGGTGATTTACGAGCTGAGTAAAACATCAAATCTATGCTCATTGGGCCGTTTGTGATTGGCCTTGGCATAAACTATGGGCTGGGCTCCTGCACTGGGAGAGACCTTGTGACATGGTGGTCTTAGGTTAGACTTTGCCGTTAGTGCTAAGAGGGGCAGGAACAAACAGTATCAGATGACCATGTTAATTTGTATGTGTTAGGGGAGATTTATTTGTATTTTTGTTCGGGGCATACATTCCAACACGGTCCCTGCATATTCTGATGGGAATATTTCCTCCTGGGAATATGTATGTATGTATTTTACATAATTTCAGTGATGTCTCTGAAGTTTAAGAATTCCAGGGGTTTGATTTTGATTGCAAGATATGCTGAGAGGAATTAATGGCTGTAGTGCCTCAGTGCTCACACTTTTTTTTGTCTCACAACGTGTGCATGTGAGATGAAGATTATTTCTGGTATCTTTCTACCTCCTGGAGGTCCCATGAAATATCAGTGTTGCGCACATTCTGATGACCAAACTTCTAATGATTTGGTCGTGGAATATGTCCCAACTATAACTGAGTGAGCAGAGTAAGGAAAGCTATCACCTTACAGTTCACAAACATAAACATGGAGTGAGCTCATGATCATTCCGTTATGCTTTCTGAAATCTCATAGCAGATGTACAGCACAGCAAGGCATATAGGCTGTGATTTTATACAGTGTAACGTATGCCATTACAGTGCAAATGAATGTATCTTTAGATATCCTTCTTTGTAAATTATTTGGATATTAAAGCATCATATACCGTCATTTCCCGACTATTAGCCACGGCCTATACATTGATTTTGCTAAATTTCTTCAGCTATGAGGTTAATACAGGGGGGCATTTAATATGGTGTTAATATGGTTTTGTTTCTTTTAACTTGCATAAAACACTGTCCTGCGGCTTATACACAATGCGGCTTATATGCACGAAATTACTGTATTTTCGCATGGCCATAATGATGGTTACTCACAGAAAATATATGCTAAATGGGGATTTATATAACCTAATAGTGATCGTGTTGAGCCCAACTGTGAAGTGAACATATTTATCCAAATAGGCACTGTATTAGGTTTGTGTATATCTGAAATATGTGTTTACACATATGCACAGCATTTTTGTCATCTTAAAATGCATTCTTATCCATCCGTATTCTAAACGCACTGAATTCTGTGTGGAAGCCCATGGCGATCTGCTGTATTCTTGGTTTGTTTGCAAGAACAGGGTTGTGCGAGTGTCTGACTCACAACTCTGTAACGGTACTGTCTAAAACTCAGTCAGACCAGTTAATGCCATGTGTCTTTTGCCAATTGCTCTCTATTATTCAGTGCTGCTTAAATGATAGAATAAAAAATTAACAGGGAGGGCTTTTGTATTTATTTTTGGAGTGACTATTGAATCACATCCTGGTAAAACAATGAAGTATGACTACCTAAGCAGATGCTGGAAAAACGTGAAATATTTATTATACCTACTCTAGCTAAGGCAGCAGGTGATAGAAAACAGAGGTATACTGTATATCAGCTTGATGTGACTTGGTTTGATAATGTTCATGTTACTGATTTTTATTGAAATCTTCGTCTAGGCTATTTGATTATTATACTATTGTCGCATTTGCATAGCATATTACGCAAAAACCAAGGTCACTTAGCCAGTGCAATATTCTGCACTTTTGGCTGCACCAACATTTAAGATGGCTGCATTTTAGTACAGAGTGTAAAGGGCCTACTAGTTGTACAACCATGTCCCATGTATTGTTTGTTTACCTCAGCAAGAACACCTACACCAAAGTCATAGAGTCAATCCTTGCCCCAGGCAGGCAGGCAGGCAGGCAGGCAGGCAGTGTCCTAGCCTGTAATGGTGTGTGGCAGTGCCGAACTAAGGATATTGAAGAACATATTGTGATTACCTAAATACATTAAGGTAATCATAAGTTAGACTATACCCAACCTCTAACCCAAATGTTGTGGTGTTTCAACATGTGCTTCCTTTTGTAGTCAATGCCATCTAATTTAGTGAAAATGAGCTCATCCTAAGCTTACATAGGCCTATATATTTGTTTTTCAGTGGTCTTGAAGCCTCTTAACACTTATCCTTGCAGACGAGTGGAACCCTATGCTAGAATAGACTGTATTACTTTCATCCTGTACTGATTGCTTATGTGTAGAAATAAAATTGAGGGCTACAGGTTTAAGTTGTTAAAACTGTGTGTCTTATAGTCCTAGCTTTTGGAAATAGGCTACCGAGTCTACCTCAAGCCATTTATGTTTTTTTCCCCCCTCAATGACTGCATATCCTGATAGTGCTCATGTAATCAATAGGACTTTTATGGTTGATTAAACCCTGCTCACTGCCATGGAAATTAATTTCAGTAATGATTAGGGAAAAATAGCTTGGTAAAGATGCAACGTGTTTTCCTCCATGTCTTGTACTCGCTGGTTCAGTGATGGTCTGTGTTGCGTGGGTGCAAATGTGTCATTGGGTTAAAGTTCCCGGTTCCCATTCAGCAAGGACCACACTGTGTGACCAAGCTGGTCTGGGCTCCCTTTAGAGCATATGACATTTCAAATGCTGCTGTCAAGGCTCAGTTTAGCCCCGCAACTGTAGGCTTCCGCTGCCATTGGCAGTGTGCTGTGACCACCACTGCGCGTTAAATGCAACATATTGTTCTTAAATAGAGTGCTCATTTTCCCCATCTGATAGTCTTAAGGGTGTACGGGTCTGGCTACCGCCTCACGTGGTTCCCGCTGCAGTATGTGTCAGGATTGCTCTTATCAGTCTTGGGTGGTGTGTGTTTTGGCCAGAGCAATAGCCTTTGTTTTGACAGTTGGTTTGCACAGGCAGTTATTTCAGTTGAATGCAGGGGCTCTCTCTGGCCACAGGTCTACACCGGCTTGCCTAAATGCCTGAAACCGGAGAAGTCTTAGCAGTTGAAAGTCTGTGTCAAGGGCACAACACCGCTGGACAGTGATAAGAGTCAAGTACAAGGTCTGACGATGGGTTTTCTTAGTCCGTCTGAGTGCATTCCTGCCAGCGGGCAGAACTCTGTGTGGGGATGGTCCGGCGCTTCCTCTAAACAGACGCGAGTTTATCTAGCCTTGATGTCCAGTGTCCCTCATGGCTGTTCCCCTTTGAGTGTCCTCTACCCTTATCTCTTGGGTTATTTTAGAAATCCAGCAGAGTTTGAGGGGGATCATGCCAAGAGCATCGGAGTTTACCTTTGTACCTCTGGACCCGGCGATTGATGCATGAGATTGATTTTCAGAAGATGTCCGTCTGCAGCCCTGTGCTTTACACTCTAATTCAATTGACAGACTTCGCCAGGGCAGTGGGGAGCTCCTTCACATTAATTCCTGATCCTTGCTCTTGTGGGCTCTTGTGCGCTGCCCAGTCGAGCCGAACACTGTGATGAATGCCTTTGTGAAAGTCTAAGTTGAGACTCATTGGATAATTTATTCCAGAGTAGGGCAAAGTCTTAGTTGGCTGATGAATTAATCCACTGTGTTGCTGCTCGTGGAGCTGAAGGAAAGTAAGGAGAGAGGCCACCCGGCCCCACCACTTGCCCTCTCGCTCTCTCACTCACTCTCTCTCTCTCGCTCACTCTCTCGTCCTCCTCCCAGTGTTCCCTCTGTTTATCTCTCTCCCTTTCTCTCTGTCTCTGTCTCTCTTTCACTCAATGTGGCTCTCCTCCCATCTGTCTGCTGCTGTCGTAATCATAGCCATAACGAAGGAATTGTATCCCAACTGTAGGCCAGTGAGTTTGGTTGACAGCATTTTGACCGTTCTTGCCATTTCTTTGCGCGTCTACCTCCACCAAGGAGGTTATGTTTTGGTGCGGTGTGTCTGTTTGTATGCAGGATTATAGAATATAGGGCTTGATTCTCATGAAGGATGGTATGGGTCATTGAAAAAAAAACAAAAAAACAGTTACATTTAGGAGCAGATGTGAAACTTGAGGCGGATTCACAAATTATTTTTCACTTTCGTTAATATTGGAAGATGGATATTTGGCCTTGGTGGAAGTCTGAACTCTCCGAGTGCCCTTCTAGTTTTGAAATCGTTTTGCTTTTCAAAATGTAGTTTCATACCAGGTACAGTTGTGGCTAGATGGAGCTTTTGTTTGCCAATGCGGCCTTCGGATCCCAATTTTGTCTGTGGTGGAATCAGTTGCCATCTTAATATTTGCCATTTGTCATCTGTAATGATTATTTATGCCACATTAGTGGATGAACATTAACCATGAATCCAAAACTGGGTCACCACCTTATTTCTTTTTAACGTATAAACAGTGTTGGTTGCACAATTGATTATCCCATTTCTTACTTCATCTCATTTCTTGCTTCTCTTTATTCAACAAACCATACGGTGTGACCTCTGCATTTCAGAAACCAAGGCCCAGATCACTAATTAAGCATATAGTAGCAAGTAGGGTATTGGGCCTATTTTTGGAACACCCTTCTGCTTATATTGTAGCTCTCTGTCCTTGATAATCTGACTGCTAGAAAGCCATGTAGTCTAATAAAGACTGGCCAACCATTTCATTACCACTACATGTTCTGAGAGAGAGAGAGAGAAAACTATTCTCTTGACAGTTATTCATCTGAACAGGCCTTAACCAAATCATAGAATCACAGACTTTGAGAAGTGTGTTGAATAGTTTTAAAAATAACCTATGCTCTTTACAGTTAAAAAAACAAACAAAAAACAATGTGACAATTTACATCCTCAGTGATGGCATTTCTGTGCCTTTGCTATGACGTCTGCTTGACTTGTGTACTTCACATGAGCTGCCTGTGTGAACACTGGAGGCCCTTCTGTGAGGGGAGGGGGCGGGTGGTGCAGTTTTGCCATGTCATTCTCAAAGTTTTATCTTTGCTGGCAGTGAGGTCGAAGGACGCGAGGAAAGGAAACTTTGCGGCAGAGCTGAAAGAAGCGTGGCTCAGTGACCCCACCAGACCTGAGTCAATTGTGCATGGTGTTCAAATGGCTTTAGCTCTAGGTTGTATGAACGTTAAGCCAAGCATACATGAAAGGATAGCACTGGGGTGGGGTCTGTATAGAAAAAAAAAAACATATAGTGGACTACACTATGTAGTTTAGAGTGGAGTATTTAGATGTTATGGATCATACGTTGTAATGTCTGTCTTGGATCCTGTCCAAAATTATGACACATTTTCCCATTCGGGGGATTTTGGTCAGGCAGGCGCATTTGCTGCTGAAGCTCATAAGTAGTCTGCAGTGCTCATCTGCAACACTGGTTGGCGGTGCTGTAAATGAACGTTGCATTAAAGTTTAATCAGGCAAGATGGCTTTGCCATTGTTGCTCATATGATTTTTTTTTAGACTTGTTTGTCTTGTTCTACAAATTTCTGTGACTTAGTTTCCATCTTGATAGGGTCAAATAGTTCTCTTGAAAAATGGCCATTTTACCAATCATCACTTTCAGCAGAAATGAGCCGCTGTGTACATTTTAATATCTAGAAATGTTGCCATTTCTGTTAAAAATGATTGAGATCATGGTGCTCCATCAAAGCGAATAGCATCATTTGACTTTGTTCCAGTGTTATATTTCCCTCCTGCTCTTTCTGTATTACAAATGCCCATTTGAGGGGCGCAAAATGTTTCGTACTGCACCACAAAGTGCTTGCTTTGTTCGAATGATTTCTGAAGTGTGAGTGTATTTGTTTTGCACTCGAGGGGCTCTCATACCTTGTCTCAATCCAGTTGTACTATTTAGGAAGCAAATCTGCATAGGAGTTCCATTTTACTATGACCTCCCAAGTGAATGTTCTTTAATACTACAGATTTATCTAAATATTTTATGATGCATGCTTTATTGAAAGGCTAATCAAACATAGGGTTCTGATAGACTTTTCATTTCTGCTCATACAAATGTATATATATATATATATATATTATAGTATGCACACATGTATACACAATAAATACACTCTATGGTATGGTTGCAAAACTATGACAAATAATGATTTGTGACTCCATTGTGGGCATTTTCTTTATTCCAAATATCTTGACATATCGATGTCCTGTGAACTAAACGATTGCTAAAATTCTACAAACTACCAAATGAATTAAGCCATGTATTCTGTATTCAGTTGTCTTCTCCTGCAAATGTGGCTCAGACCTCTGTCTCTGTGGCCTTTCAGTGGGATTCTATGTGTCTATGTACCGCTGAGTGTATTTGCAATTCCACTTGTCTGGCTCTTGACGAGACTGTGAGGCCCTGGCTGTCCCTGGTGCAGAGATTCACTTAGATGCTATTCCAGCTACAGTGGCCAAGTTTCAATAGTGCTACGTCATAGAACACAGTGCCTTATTGAACACTGGGGTTTGCTGGGTAGCTGTTGAGTGAATTGAAAATGAATGGACCTAAATGTCATCAAATGAAAGGATGTCTTACATAGTGATGTTGGCACATACAGATGTCAGTTCAGTGTGGATTCTTATGTCAAATGTCTTTTTCCTCCATGCTACCAAATTTAGTTAGCATTTCAATGATTATATTATGGTTTGCTGCCATTGGATAAGAAAGTAGTTCTCACATCAGAACAGAAGTGTGTTGATTTTGAACCCCGATAATAATAATAATAATAAAAAATGCTGAGAATACTAGAACAGAAGATGATGCGATCTACAACAACATTCATTAATGTGTTTCATAATGTCTTAGACATATCTTTCCACATTTGATTGAAGCAGTCAAAAATCAGCAGATTGATGCAGCATTCGGTGCCTTAAAACATTGGCTGGGTACCTATTGGCTTTTAACATACTTACTAGAGTCAGTTAAGGTGGGTACAGTCCAGGAACAGAGCTTCCCATTGTAGTTGAGCTCTTCCTCTGAATTCTGAAATAAGGCTGTATTCACGGAGTTCTCCCTGAAGGTTCGAAGGTTTGAATCATGGGAGGGCATGTGATGGCTTCTTTAGATTGTTGAAACCAGTATTATTCCAAAACAAGGCACCATAAGTGTTTACTCTTCAGTCCAGCCTGTGTTCTTTTTCAGAAGCAGACAGGAATGTGTCTGACATGACTAATGTCGTTGTAACCCCCAGGTCATAGTCATTTGGGATGTATTTAATGTACAAGTTTGGAATTTGATACCATTTGAGAAGTTTCAGAAGTAAATGAAAACATATTTGCTGTTTTGTCAGTATTTGAATGTTTGCATGAAAGCAATGAGGTAGAATGGTGGAGCTGTAATTATGCTGCAGCAACATGCCGTTTCTTTAAGTATACTCAGTTTGACATCAGTCTTGCATTTCTGTGTTCAGTTGCATTAATTGGTTCTCCCTTTAATTGCAGCTCTAGTCCCACGGAGACACTAGTAAGCCAGTCATGGCTAAACAGATTTGCCACATCTGGTCAGACAGGCAAAAAAGAGGAGCCTGTGGTGCATTGTGGGTAGTCCAGACATTTATTTAAACCCAACTAATAGCTGTTAGTTGGGGCAGTAGCCTACACTGATGTAAGCTTAGATGTGGTTGTGATTGCAATCAGATCAAATCCGGCATGGCATCAGAATGAACAACATGTAGCCTATAAAAGTGTGACATTTCTTTTCATATATTGCAATGTTTGAAAAGCTGACTGAGAACTGACTCTTAGTTTAGAAATGACTTATCTGAATGGGACATAATGCTAATGCTAATTCATGTCATTTTACATGTAATTCGTCACTTACCCCTTCAACTCTTTTTAACA
This sequence comes from Sardina pilchardus, assembly GCF_963854185.1. NCBI lineage: Eukaryota > Metazoa > Chordata > Actinopteri > Clupeiformes > Clupeidae > Sardina > Sardina pilchardus. The sequence goes on from NC_085004.1 coordinate 2,589,548, forward strand.
CACTTTCATCCTCACAAACCATAATTAGGCCTACATATTTAAATTTAGTTTAAGTTTTGGTGCATTTTTTTCTTAATCTATTTCCAACTATTTCCATTTAACCATTTGTTTTTCCATGTAGCCTACATAGTAACCTTATTAAGTTGTCTGGTCATAAAAACTGGTGGCGGGTTCTCATGTCTGCTATTGGTTGATTATTATGATGTATAGATTGGTTACAAAGAGCAGTAGTTGGCTTGCTATACAATGCTACTTATCATCTGTTGATCTGTGTGAGCCCATAGGTGCACATAGGCTAGTTCTGAGCTATAGTTTCTGTTTGGTTGAGATTTTAGCATGGCAATCTGGCTAGCTAATTGTTATGTCTTCAGTCCATTTGATGGGTAGCAATTCCAGGAAGGACAGGCCTATGACTTAGAAAGGACATATTTGGGGACCAAGCAGTGAAGTTGCGGAAGGCACCCATAGTTTTTCTACCTTTTCTTTTTCTTATGTGTTGTTCTTCTACCAAGGGAGTCTATATAGCCCTTACAACCATCTCGTAAAAAGACATTTTGCAGACAGATTTTAGACACTTTTGACGCATATGTTTTCAACCTGTTATCCTCCAACCTCAATTTCTGCTGAAAACAATTCTCCCCCCCCCCCCCCCCCAAAAAAAAATCACAGTTCACAGGTCACAAATTTTGCCCCTTCATGCAAATGATCCCAGATAGTCTTCAAACGTAGCCTCACAAAAGTTATTCGATGGAATTTCAAAAGCAGTCCCCCCCTCTCACAGCTGTCGAAGCTGTCAGCATGAAATGAGCTCATATCTGCAATGGTAAACTAATTGATTTGGCTGTCCTATTGGATTTCTCCAGAAACACGAAAAACCTTTCAGAGGCTACACATTTTCTCTAATCTTCACTACATTTGACATAGATCTTCAGACCATGCCTCACAAAATTATCAAATTCATTTTTTATATTTGGAAGCGGCTGACAGTCACAGCCAATTGATGGAAGCCAATTGAAGGAAGCCTCTCTGTCAATCTTTAGTTGCTTTACATGAAACTTGCTGTGAGTGCTTACGGCCATGTGAGCAATATAATAGCATTGAGTTGCTGAGCTGCTTGGCCCCCTCATTGCTGCGTGAAGCTGTGATATACTGTATGTATCATGAAGTTTGTTGTTTATTGGAAGTTTATTAAAGTCTTTGTTGATTTGGCTTTACACTATTAGAAGCTCTCATTACTAGCCCATGCAACTTGTGTAACAGCCTGCATCACAAAATACAGCTTTCTATGAAATATTTAAATATGACAAAGAGCACCCTTGAAATTGATTATGCATGAATGAAAATAAATTGACCCCCCCCCCCCCCCCCCCACACACACACACACACTATTGATGAAATGATACAGAAATATAAAGGGGAGTATAAAAATGCCCCTCAATATAATATAAGGTGATTTTAGATTTAATTCAAACTTTACTTGTGAACAGTCCTTGACATTGGTTTACCTGTATTGTATTCAGAAATGACTTAAGTATATATTTAATATCTTAATGTAGTTAAGATACAGTACATTTACATACTTAAATTTATATTTCACCAAAGTTGAATTGGTCACTACAAACCCAGCTGACCACCAACCCACTGATATGCCATTCCCCAAATGACTCTATGGGCCCATTCTGTTTTAATGGCTTGCTTTCCCCTAATCTTCTGCTTTGGGTGGCCTGGGTGGTGTAGGTCTAGTCATAAGCATGCTTGTTTGTATCCCTTATATTCCAGGCATCCAAGCCAACTCTTTTCTTTGAAAGTGCTGGTGCTAGGAGTGCATGGTTTCGCCTGAACTCTGTGCGAGGAAGCTTAGGCTTGGGTTGGTATTAGGGGCGGATTGATGCATAATCTGGATAAGGCCAAAAATACCTTGAAGAAGACCATGAAGGAGAGAGTGGGGCATCCAAAGGATTTGTTTACAAATAATGTCATTAATTTAAGTGTTTTGGTCTTGTTTAATTGTGGGAGTTCATTTGTGTGATCCGATACACATGTCCCGTATAGCACACATATGTTCACATTTGATTAGTTCTAAACCCATCTGTGCATACTAACACTGGCAGTGACCATAGTGTTTTAGCTCACACATAACCATATTCCTACAATTTTTCACTTTTGTAGGATTTGCCCAAAATCGATTTGTTTACCTATTGCCTTCACTTCATTCCACCTCCACTGTTTATACTCGCTGAAAGCATTAGATGGACACAAGGGTTGTTGTTCCAGCCTGTGAGTGAGTGGCCACAGCATTGGACAGAACTGGCCCATGTAGTGGTCTGGTCTGAGTGCAGTTGGCGTTGTGACAGTGTTATGTCTGTGCAGTTTACCCTGTTAGCTGAAGCAGGCTTGTTGGACAGTGTTGTGCAATCCCAGCAGTCACCTGACCGAGTGTTCCTTAAGGTGGATTACCCTTAACCTTATTATGTCATTCATTCTCAGCAGTGTGAATTACACAGTGTCAAACTGTCAATTACAGCATCAGGAAGCATCATTTCATTTGTTTGGTTTGGGCAACCAAAAGCTTCTCTAATTTGCAAAATGTTGTCTTCATTTGTATTGCAAATGCAATGGTTTTAAAACCAAATTTTTTCTCAAGTTATAGAGTGCAGGGTTCATATCAATGAACTATAGGAGTGGATTATCCCATGGAAAATGGATGGCACCGAAAACATAACCATTTTCTTTTCTGAAGCATTGAAGTAATGGAAAATGTCCCTTTATGTAAATGACTTGAAACAGGGAGACATACCATAACAAATCTCCCCCTAAGTTGCTCTTTGTGTACGGAGAGTAGAAAAATGCTTATTCAAGACCGTTTCCTCTGGGGGACACAATATAAGCATGTCATGGCTAATTGCCATTTTAGTTATGTTCTCTGGTGTGTTAGGCTCACTTTTTTTGGACATCTTTGCGTTGCAACATTATAGCAGAGACGAGAGGCTTCTGGTGTGAAATAATGAGGTTGTTTTATAGGTATCTGTTACTGGATTCAGATTGTTTAAACGCGAATCGTATATCGGTAGACATTTTGAGCCCATGTCTTGGAATGATGTAGTGTCTGCTGACTGTGCGTAATGAGCATCAACACAATATGTTTGCGTAGGCCTCTGCTTTATCTTGTGAGGTGAAAGATAAACTGGCAGACAGATTTGGGGTCAGAGTGTTCTTGCTGTAAGCTTAGTGTACTGTAACTGAACACATGATAAAACAAAGGCCTGCGCTTCTGCCATTTTAAAACAATCCTCCATATCTGGAAATGGCTCTGGGAACTGAGATTTTTTTTTTTTTTTTTTTTTTGCCTGTTCTCAAAATGTGAGGAATGACTGTGTGTGAGGACTTTTTGATGTAATATAGTGTAAGCACATTTTTGTCCTTATACTTCTCATTCTTGGTAGTTTGTTAAGAGGCCAGGTGCTGGCAAGTCTGCATGCAAGGGAATGATGAAAGTGCTTTTGCAAGAATGGTGTTATCCTGGATAAGGATTAAGTCATCCTGGACCAGACTGTGTTCTCAATAGAAAGTCTACAACTCGGTGCTACACCCAATCCTTGATTTGTGTAAATGTGTAAACACTCAATTGTTCTTCATTTATACTAAGGTGAATATTTGCATTTGTAGACTAGCTAATGCAATAAGTGCTAAAACCACTCTCGAGCCAACAATAGTCTATTTTAGTGAGTCATATCATATCACGTGACGTGTATTAAACTCCGTCCTATCAGGAGAGAGGTAGTTGCTTTAGTGAGAAGGCATGACAGAAACATTTGCTTCGCTGCCCTTTCCCTTTATAATACCTTGACTGTTGACTGTATAGCAGTTGTCGGTTTGACATTTTCTGCAGTATTTAGGCCACCAATCCATGGTGGCCTACTTACGGAAGCAGTGACTCACCTAAAGTCTTCTGCTCCATCGGCGACATAGTTGGTCAGTGTATGTAACGCGCCTGGACGGAGGGCACGAACATCACCCAAGGTTTTCATGCCGCGGTGGTCAGCTTCCCGTTATGTGTGACTTTCACATGGTCAGCTAAAACATATCAGAGCTGGTTGTGGTTGGGGTTTCATAGTAAGTTGTGCTTGCTCATTAGGGTTAATGCAAACATGGGGCCTGCCTGACTAGCATGAGCACAGTTCTGTAAGGATGGCAGTGCTTGTCTGAGTATCGTTTGGCCCATACTTCTGTTGTGTCTACACGTTTGGTGTTTCAGGTTGGCCATTGGATGGTACAATGTTCGATCCTTCCAGGACACTCAAGAGAGCCTTGCTATGTGACCTGGCAATCAGTACCGTGTTACCTTAGTCCCTCTGAGCTCATTTAGTGGAGGCTACCAGATCTGAATAGTGCTATCTATCTACACTGGGGCTTTAGAGTGAGCCAAGTGAAATAAACATATTTTGATAAATTTGTCCTTAAGGTTTTAGGTGTCCCTGCTCACCTAAAATATATCCAGAGTTCTGATGGTTGCCAGCCTTACTTGGAACTTGAACTTGGTCAACATTGGTAGCAAAGTCAAAACTGTGTCAGTTATTAGCAGTGTCCTCAGCATATGCATGTGACTTTCCCCTTGTGCTCTTCCAAACAAGGCAAAGCAAACAGCTGAATATTGATTCATGTCCGTTCACATCTAGCGTGTATGTTTTGTCCAGCTGAGTCTGTTCTATTTGGTCATAGATGCATCTCATCTCTTTTAAAGCTAAATTACTCTGGGCTGTGAAACTGCACGCCCGAATTTTACAAAAACCACTGAACAATAAAAAATCCGAGAATAATTTGCTGGCTGGCTTAAACGGGGCCAATGTGGAGCACTCCTCCCTCTCTGCTAACACATACCAGCATACGTCAGTGTGCAAGAGCAGCTTGCCAGCAAGCCTGCAGGTGATTGGCATTTTGCGCCCAGCCATGCATGTCCCCTCCACCCAACAGGGGTTAGTCCGTGCTGCCCCGCACAGGAGAGAGCAGCAGCCGACGTCCCAAGATTCCAAAGGTGCCGCTCCCTCTGCCACGGCGAGGAAACTGTTTACCCTTTTATATCTGTCTCTGCTGACGTCTGCTCACTGAACAATGTCATCCAATTTCCTGTTTTTCACTTTGGTGGAAAGCCACTCTCCCAGTTTATATGAAGGGCTTTTGTGGCGAGGAGATCCATAGGACCGGATGCACCCAGTAGACAGGATGCAGGGTTAAAGGCAGCATTGCTAGGTAAATACAGTAGGTGTATGGAGCTGAACTCTGCCATCTGCATCCAGCAACGCCGCATGCGAGTCCCTCATTTGTCACCAGAATGAGCAGGGCTGGCACGTCACACAGTTGTGGAAAGTGTTTTGGGAGAGCGAGGTGAGCGGCATGGCGTTAGCAGCAGCGGCTGCCGGACGTTTTGCCAGCACTCTGAGCATTTCTCCTTTTGTTTATGTGTTCTGGACTGAGTGCTTACTTCGTGAACACAGCCATGTACATACACATGACACTGGATGAGATGTGGGCCAAACAGGAACATGCAGCGTGAAAACGGGACGCTGCGGGCCGTAGCCTCGTGTTCTTTTTTTTCGAGGCCTGGGAGCTCCTCTGATGGTTTTGCCCTCTCGCTGCTCCGCAGTGACTCGAGATGATTAAACGCACAAGTGTACATTTGGTCTGGATTTGGTCCAAACATGCAACCTGTGGACGTCTCCTCGTAATTCTGTCATCTTTCGATTGAGTGTTGCTCAGATGGCACATGCTGGATCCAGTGACTTCAAGCTGCGATGGGGGCCCCGGTTGTAGTGCTGCGCTGGGAGACTGCAATGTGAAGGCCATGCAATGCATACTGTACATTTCCAATCGCAAGGCCTGTCTAGGGTTAACACTAACAGCAGAGGACCCGTCAGTTACTGTTAGCTCATCGTGAGGCTGTTGTAAATTAGGTCAAGATGTTGCTGCCTGTGTACGTTTACATGAGTGAGTGTGTGTGTGTGTGTGTGTGTGTGTGTGTGTGTGTGTGTGTGTGTGTGTGTGTGTGTGTGTGTGTGTGTGTGTGTGTGTGTGTGTGTGTGTGTGTGTGTGTGTGTGTGTGTGTGTGTGTGTGTGTGTGTGTGTGTGTGTGTGTGTGTGTGTGTGTGTGTGTGTGTGTGTGTGTGTGTGTGTGTGTGTGTGTGTGTGTGTGTGTGTGTGTGTGTGTGTGTGTGTGTGTGTGTGTGTGTGTGTGTGTGTGTGTGTACCTGTGAAAGAGTGACTGGTCAGCACTGTATGTGCAGATAAGAGAGTTTATGTGAGCATCCTCATCATGTACCCTGGGTTCTGTTCTGCGTAGTGCCACAGTTGCCATTCGTAGGCTTGTGTATGTCTTGTGATCAGTGCCCAGTTTGGAGCAGCGCTGATGGTGAGGGGCACGTACAGTATGACATTTGTATGGCAGACTGTATCTGTGCCGCGCAACATGCCCATAACATGAGCAGCTTTTTCACTGCCTCTGTCAGCATCAATTAAGGAGGAAAAAATCGCTCCACTCAACCAGAGCACGCCGTTCTGCTTGGCTTGGCCTACCCCGTGGCAAAATTCAATACATCACAATTTCTACCATAGCAGTAATGTTAGATTCATAAATAAGCAAAGTAATAAACACAAAAACCACATGTGCAGAATGTTACTTGGCTTGGTACAGTAAAGGAGAGTATTTCATTTAGTTTTGAATACTTTATTGTGTGTGTGTGTGTGTGTGTGTGTGTGTGTGTGTGTGTGTGTGTATATTTAGCTTTAAATGAGTACACTGCACATTACATGTCCATACATCTGCACAAATGTGTGTAACTGACTCACAATTGCTGTACTTACTTAACCATCTAATATTAGACAACGTTATTATTGTCATTATTTTCAGTAATGTTGATGTAGCATGTAGCATTCCCACTACAAGGGTCTGTAACAGTCTTTTTAAAGATAGTTTTGGAGATGACCCAACTTTTGTACGCACACCAGAATCACCTCTCGTGTTGACATGGCATGGCAGGATTACAATTGCGCTAAGCGACTTGCTAAAGGGGCTTACTTTTTTTTGCAAGTAGTGATTTCAAATCGGGCCTTAATTTCAAATTCCACTTGGTGCGTGTCTCACGTGCACAGATTGTTTACTGAGAAGTGGAATTCTGGAGGGGTGGCTGTCCGTAGAGGGCTTGGTTGCCATAGATACTAACCCCTGTGTGGAGCTCCATTTGGAGGAAGGAAGCTAAATTATTTGCAGAGAGAACTCTCCTCTCATTTGGAGGAAAGTTTGAATTTGCTTTGTTCAGAGTTCCATCTCTTCCCATAAGGGCATCTTTTCTTATTAGTGCAGTGTGTGTGTTTAGATGATCCATTCAGCTTGGAGCTAAGGTGTCCCCCTGCACACATTGCATCTGAACTGTATCCAAAGCAATTCAAATATTGTTTTATGAATCAATGTGAAATCCCATAGTTTTACAGTTTTTGAATGGTATAATGTACTATTTTCTTTATGCAGTGAATATAATATTTGTATCTTATTAACTTAAAATGATCTCATAATTGAAAAGCTAACATTGTTCCGCTTGCTTTGTTCCATTTCAGACCACATTAACAGAGGTGCAGTTTGGACCAATGAAGTTATACGAAGATCAGCTTCAGGTAATGTCCAGCTTTTCCCTCTGCTTTTAAAACACAATGGACAAATAAATATCCCAAAAGGTACCTTCCTGCTAAGTGCAACAGCTAAGCATTTGTTTTCCCGCAGTGGAGCAGTAGGTTGAGGTCATTCTTGGAGAACCAGAATGCTTCTTGCCAAAATACAGTTTGTGTCTACTGTGTGTAGCACAAGAGCGGCCTTTATGGATGATTTGCAGTGTCACTTCAGCACCAACACATCTGGATGCGACCTCATTGAGCACACTATCACTCTGATAGCTTGAAGACAAAAAGGCCACAATTCTCCATTCAGTCCCCAATGGGAGGATTGTGAGTGCCATACCCTAAGGTTGCCATGGCAACGGCGTTGTCCGTGTGCAACAATGAGCATACCATAAGAGACAATCCATCTCATATGAGGGGGGGACATAGAAAGCCCTTGGATCCACATATCTGGCAGTCTCAGACATTGAATGGTTCATTATGAAGAGGCAGCACTGCACTTGGCATTTTCTCCTTTTGTTACGTGTGCTGAAGGATTGACAGTGTGCAAGAAAGTGATGTTCTCATTCATGGGGAGGTTTGTTTTGCTCTGTGCAGAAAATGGGTTTGTGTTTGGTTCATGTTCGCATATTGTTGCGCCAACAATTAAAGTAAAATCAGGACTATGGTGGATCTTTTGGCTTCGCTCATGCAACATAAGATAAAGGTTCATGATTCATATATACAGATAAATTCCTATTTTGTTGCTTCCTTGTGATTGAATCACCCACTTCACTAGTGTTTTTATGACTTTTGTAAGTCATGTGTTCCCCTCCCAAATCAGAAAGAGTGAAATGTAAATCTTTTGTTTGATGTTTAATATTTAACAATACCTGTCAGTTTTGCATTGATGCGTTCAGTTTAATCACAGTAGGAAAATGAAACCAAGAGATTTCCCTTTCCTGTTTTTGTCACTCTGGACTCACAGCTGATCCTGCCATTCCTTCCTTGCTCACGGGACTTGGCCGCATGTTTTTAACAATGATGTTTTCTAGACATTCAGTTTCAAACTGCCAAAGTAATCCTCTTGTGTAAAATTACCTCATCAAACTGCATGTGTCCTCTTCTCCTGCCCTGTGCTTCCCAAGCCTTTTTTAGTCATGTCTGGTGTTTTCATTCAACTCGCATTACTTAGTTCATTTTACCTGAGTAAAGTTTAGAGTGTGATGCTTTACGTTGGGCATATGCTGTATGTGAGACAATCTGGGGCTTGACTTCCCTGAAAATGGAACATACTTCTTGGCTTAATGTTACTGGGAAGTTCATGGTCAGAAAGAATGTGGACTTCAACAGCATGTCGATGTGGAATTCTGACATAATTCTGTACAAGCACATACTTGTGTGAGTGACTTGTGTATTTATAATGTGTGCAACTCATATCGGTATCTCCCAGAGCTTTAGGTTCATGGTTTCTGTTAGCTCGCAGCAGTCCAGATGCCTTTACTGGGTTGTGATTGGTCGATGAGGTAATGCTTTTGGAAAAAAAAGAAGGGCTGACACTTTCAAGAGAATTCAAACCATAATTATCCCCCCACAAAACTTAACCCCAGAGGGTCTGTCTGTAGGGCTTGTTCCAAACCCAGCTTTTCTTTTGTACCTTTCCTGGCTGTTGTGTAGCACGTGGAAGAAAAAAAAGACAGAGAGGGAAAAAAAAGCTATATTCTGCTGAACAAACTGCTCATTCTTAATGTTCACTGTCTGCACCGCTGACCGGATTCAAGATGACGTCTGTGAGAGTATGAATGACTCATGGATTTGGTCTTAGTGTTGCAAATTCTAGAGGGGGGCCTCAGTGCTCGCCTCTTATTTGCGCAAGCACAGGAGTTACATTAAAATGCCTTTGGCAGGCCCGGCGCTCTAAATGGCTGATTTGGCCTGGGGCTGCAGCACCTTGTTGCCCGGCCGCGCCGCGGCGGTTCAGCGGAGGGAAGCTGATGCCAGTGTGACCAACAGTGTAAATCACAGCGCTGGCCTAAAGAGCGGCTGACGCACGAGACGTGACGCGCGGCAGAAAAGCAGCCGCAATCAATCTCCAGACATGCCGTGTGACGGATGGCTCTGCGACTGCTCGTGCCCTGTTTATTTTTACTGGTGTCCTGTTGAGCCACGCTGTTCCTTATTTCAGAATTGATTTGGTTTCAGAAAAATTAAAACATTTTAAATCCCCCCCTAGTTAATTTTGGCTTAATCACACGATCTTTGAAAAGCCTGTGGTTTCTCTGTGAAAACGGTGTCTTTTTTTTGTCTGCCTTTCTCAATAGGTACTTTTAGTGTTTGCCAAAGAAGACAACCAGAGCAATGGCTTCTGTTGGGCCTGTGAGAAAGCCAACTTCAAGTGCAGCATAGCCCGAACGCCTGAAACTGCACTCGAGTGCTTCCTAGAAAAGCATCATGACCTCATTATCATCGATCACAGACATTCCAGATATTTTGATGCAGAAGCACTATGTCGGTAAGTCCCCTTTTGTGACTATTCTTGCTTTGTCCTTATGATTATAAATTATCTTTCATATTACATGACCCAGATTCCCTGCTGTTATCTCTCAATGATTCCACATGTCCTATATTGTCTTTTCATCAAACAGTGTAATCTACCATAGAGAGAGCTAATAGTCCGGATTGCTCATCATTACGCCATCCTTGATTTTCATAATTCCAGGTGCTAAAACTAAAAGGGTTAGGTTATATTTTTCCATTTTTGACAAGTGAACAGTAATACCAATGCACTTAAATGGATGGTTGAAGGAATAGCAAAATCATCAGATTAAATTGTTTTAAAAACGATTCTCAGAACATGACAAATTCCATATGGCTGTAATTCTTAAAACAAATGCTATACCTAAAACAAACCATTCCGCTACAAATTGTACCATTGCACTACATTGATGTCCAGTGGTCAATATGGTCTTTTTTGTCTTTTGTTGTCTGTATGGGGTTTGACATAAAATACTGTCTTACGATACATATTCTTTGTTGAGTTATATTATGTAATTCCACTTCAGTACTTTATAGTGTGTTTCACCATTATTCTCACTAGATTTATTTCAGTCATGAGTCAGTAGCCTCAGCAGTTTCAGTAGAAGAAAACATGTCATGAAGGGAGAGAGTGCTTTTGTTCTGTATGAAACATCTCAGTAGATACAACACAAGTCTTGCCTTCTGGATTTCCCTGCATAGGCAAACCAGGGATTTCTCCAGCTCAACTTCTGTCAGGTGCTGGTGAAGTCATGTCCCGTTTAAATGAGAAATGCACACCCCCCTCCATGCTATCTTTAGCTCAGCCCTAAACCAAAACACCTTTATAAACATTCATTTAGCTTGCCTTCCCTGTATGTTAACCCTATTCATTTTGGCCCATCTATACTCTCAGTGTACATGCAGTGCTGCCGGAGAAAGAACCAAAGAGGCTTTATGGCGAAAGGCTTGGGCTAACTGCTAGCTGATGACTGCCCATGTACAGTGCATTCTTTCAAAAGCGTATTTATTTACAGTGAGCTGCACAACTGGGATCTGCCTCTGAGAATCGGACCATGAATAACTAAACCAACATTGATTTGATGCCACCGCGCTGGCCAAGGCAGCTCCCGCTAAATAGCTCTCTCTGTTTAAACACAGGTCAATTAGAGCGGTGAACTCATCAGAAAACACTGTGATTGTTGCTGTTGTGAAAAGGTACGTATTGCACTTGTGCACTTTGTCTGCCACCCTTCTGCATTTGCCCTCACTTGTTCATCTGCAGCATTTTAAATGGGACTTAAAAACTCAAAATACATGTATGGTTCGGTTGAATAATTACAAGGTGTGTGTGTGTGTGTGTGTGTGTGTGTGTGTGTGTGTGTGTGTGGGAGAGGTATGTGTGTGTTCGGGGGGTGTTAACCTAGCTGCTCTCTTCACGTGCACTTTTATGCCAGTTAAACTAAGTGTGTGTGGATCAGGAGAGTTTTGTGTGCCACTCAGTGAGTTTTTTTTCCTGATGCCTCTGAACTGTCATTCAAGGCCGGACCGTGAAGAAGCCACTGTGATGTCTCTGATAGCTGCAGGATTTAACAGAGTGAGTAAGACTTTGATATGTCACACTCACTACAGTGATGGTATTCTGAAATGCTCGTTTTTACATTTGAAACCCAACAGTGAGGGTTTTGAAATGCACAGTGCACTGCATGCACAGTCCTTTCAGTTGTGCTGTATTGGCTGCTGTTGGGCTGCGGCATGCACCCGACAAACCTGACCAATTGTGCAATATATACCTGATGTAATCCTTTGTTTGAGCTATCCACCAGAGGAGGAAAAAAATGCATAAATCACGTTTACGTGCCCCTTGCTTGCGTCAGTGTTTAACCCTTGCTTGACGTAGACATATTTGTAAGATTAGTATGTAACACTAAAGCACTTGTTTGGCCTGTAATGAAAATGGCTGATTGTCAAGCCGGTCTTATTGTTAATGTTGGTGTTGGACCACGTTTTGTGTGTGTGTGTGTGTGTGTGTGTGTGTGTGTGTGTGTGTGTGTGTGTGTGTGTGTGTGTGTGTGTGTGTGTGTGTGTGTTCCCATTAGCGGTATGTGGAGAATGCCAACATGATGGCCTGCTACAATGAGCTTATCCAGCTGGAGCATGGAGAAGTGCGGGCCCAGTTCAAGCTAAGGTGAGCTTGCTCTCTCTCTCTCTCTCTTTCTTTCCCTCTCTCTCTCTCTCTCTCTCTCTCTCTCTCTCTCTCTCTCTCTCTCTCTCTCTCTCTCTCTCTCTCTCTCTCTCTCTCTCTCTCTCTCTCTCTCCATCAGCACTCCACTGGCTTCTGAAAGAGCTACACCGGTCACACAAGTTCCCCCAAACAAACAAACAAACAAATGAAACACGCATTTTGTTGAGACATGGTTGGGATTTCAACCTTAACTCTTGCCAGAGATTTGACCAGTGATCTGTGTCCATGCCTGGTCTTGTGAGGTAAGTGGACAGAGCGGTCCGCATACTTCCCAGGTGTGGACTGCAGGCACTGAACTGGTTCTGTGGCCAAAGGGGAGTGGTTGTGTATGGGGGTGTGGCTAGTATTGACGTAGACATGAGAATTTTGTTTTTTGATTGGGCAAATTCCTGAAATGTACTCATTTTCTTTTTCAACAGAGCAAACATTTCTTCTTCTGTTGTAAAATAAAGAATTGTGATGATGAATACTCTAACAAAACTGTAGTTTACAAATACAAGCCATGATCTCAAATAATGGTGCATGCTCACACTGAATAATTGTAAATCATATCTAGCTCTCTAATTGGGTCATAGGTCAGTAGTGATGGAAGTCAGGAAGGTCAACTCATCTGTGGTCTGACGTCTGGATTTGAAAACAGTCAGAACCTCTTGCCCTATACAGAGTTGAAGGCTCTCTCCGTAGTTCTCACCAGTCTCATTTGTGTCACCTTTTGATTGTCTGTCAAAAACAAAAAAACAAAGATCTGTTTGTGCCAATGTCCATGTTTTCCTTGTCCAGGGCCTGCAATGCTATTTTCACCGCTCTGGAGCAGAGTCAAGAGGCCATTGAGATCACAAGTGAAGATCAAGTGATTCAGGTTCGTTTGGAGAGAATCCTGCTCTTTTCCTCAATGGAGCTCAGTCACTCCAAAAGGACTGGTCATTATGTTGGCATTCCATAGTGCACCCATTTAAGAGAATGTGCTCAACAGAGCTCTCCTGTAGTGTGTGTGTGTGTGTGTGTGTGTGTGTGTGTGTGTGTGTGTGTGTGTGTGTGTGTGTGTGTGTGTGTGTGTGTGTGTGTGTGTGTGTGTGTGTGTGTGTGTGTGTGTGTGTGTGTGTGTGTGTGTGTGTGTGTGTGTGTGTGTGTGTGTGTGTGTGTGTGTGTGTGTGTGTGTGTGTGTGTGTGTGTGTGTGTGTCTGCTTACCCATAGGATAGTGTGATGGTGTGTGATCGTCTTCACCCCTTCTTTAGAGGCTTGTTTAGAAAGTCTTGTGACCGATGATATCAATGATGATATCTGTGTTCTCCCTTGGTTGAATGGCTCCTTTTGTCACAGGGCGGTTGAAGTATTTTTATCATGTTCTTTTTTCATATAAAAGGAGCGTTTGTGTTGGCCAAGGAGGGCCGGGATGAGTGACGAATTTGCTAACGGTACTGAAAACGCATTGTTTTGGCAAAGCTCTAGGGCCCTACTGAAATCAAGGACCACACTCTGTTCTGTGTTATCAATACATCACCTGATGCTGTTGATCTTATGGGCCATTGTGGATGTTGTTGTTTTCGCTGTTGTTATTTCTGACTATTTATGAAACCATTGACCCCCCTCCTTTGCCACACCTTGTTTGAACAATGATTTAATCACTCAAGTTGTCTGGAGAGACGCAAGCTCATCACTGTATTCAATAATGTCCTCTATTGGGCTTTTTAAAGGACTGCATTGGTATTGTTTGTATGAGCACTTCATTTTGTGAACATTGGCACCATCCCTTCATGTCTCTCTGCAGTATGTAAACCCAGCGTATGAGTCCATCATGGGGTACCAGAAGGGGGAACTCATAGGGAAGGAAATCATAGAAGTGCCTAAAAGTGAGAAGAATAAGCCTGATCTCCTTGAAACAATAAATTCTTGCATACGGAAAGGAAAGGTGAGTACAGTGTATCTAATAAGTATTTTTCTCCAAATGTCAAAAAGTACCATGTCAAGGCATCAGTTATAGTTGAACCCCCACGTTCAACCAAAAGTAAGCAGTCATAATTTGCTAGTGACTTTGACTGCACAGAAACACAGTCTCCGTGTGTGTGTGTCTATATGAGGCTGCACGCTGCAGTGAGCACTGCTGGTCAGAGACCTGAAGAGCCTGAGCCTCCCTCTGTGGTCAGACACCAGCCTGAATACCTGCCCGTCACCCATGGCGACTCAAGGCATCAGACACAACAAAGGGCCCGTATTTATTTATTTGTTTGAAAGGGGCCAGATCAGTAGGGGCAGGCTGTGCAGCGAGCGCTTACTTCAGAGAGGACGAAGGTCATCCGCACTCAGGCTAACAGTGGGAAGGTGCTTTTGAACCAAGCTGGGCAGACTGAGGGTGGCCGACATAAAAGGACTCGACTGGACACAGCTCTATGTCTCCCCCAGTTCCTTTTTTTTTGGCTGCTGACCACTTTGATATGTTTCAGAAATGCATTATTTTGGTCACCACCATTTTCTTTTTGTTTTCCTTTTGTTGATCCAATGCTTAGTGAAAATGCATTTAATTGTATACTTATGAAATATTTGTATGCCTAAACCTGACTGGTTTGTACTACTTTGACTTCTCAATAACGTGTCATGCTGTAAAATTAACTGATATTGTGATTATATTGAATTATTTTGCTTGTGTTTGCTTTGCTAGGCAGTAACATATGCTAATATGTTTCTTTTACTTGTTATTCATATCCATATTCATATTTCAGGAGTGGCAAGGGATTTATTATGCCAAAAAGAAGAATGGAGACAGTGTCCAACAAAATGTGAAAATTACACCTGTTATTGGACAGGGAGGGTGAGTGTGCAGTTCTCGCTAATTTCATTCCTTTCTTAACTCCATTACACGGCTGATCTCTCTCTCTGGGAATTAAAGCAGATTCTCTCAAGTTCTCACAGTTTTATGTCTCTGCTCTTTTTTTTTTAGAAAAATTAGACACTATGTGTCAATTAACAGGCCTTTAAATGATAATAATAAGGTAAGCTATTCATAGATGCACAGAATGCCAACATGCACATCTACGGAGACTATGTTATTTTATATTTGCTATGATAGTCTTGTAAAAAAGTTTTCTATTTGCCTTTTAAGACTGAGAAGTCCAGTGATCGTGTACAAGCTGAATCTCAGACAGGTAAGACAAGCTGTCATTTCGCTTTCCAACGAGTACAATAGAACAGACACATTTTTTCCCCTTCATCTAACATCTCCACTTGAGTAGTAACTATAACTGTGGAGATACCGAACAGAAAGTATTCACATATTCAGAATATATGGCTACTAAAAGAACATTTGAACGAAATAAGTTGAGCAAAAGACAGTTGACATTTTGAAAATGAGTTGAGCCCCATCCATAATGTATACATATCCCTAGAGCCCTTTGCTGAAGTGACCTGCATAGTGTGTGTGTGCATGTGTGTGTGGCTCAGTGGTTTTGTCTTTTTCTCAGATATCCAGTCCTGCAAACACAAGGACAGGCAAAAGCAGGACAGGAAAGGCTCCCTGGATGTCCGCTCCACTACATCACGAGGAAGCGATGGTGAGATGGGCACACACACACACACACACACACACACACACACACACACACACACACACTCTCTTTGAACCTAAGAGAATCTGACACAACCCATCTCGGGCAGCAGCGGGGCCTAACGTGCCTGTGTGTGTGTGTGTGTGTGTGTGTTTGATCTGTCACAGGAAGCTCCCAGAGAAGGCACTCCTCTATGGCCCGGATCCACTCTATGACCATAGAAGCGCCAATAACCAAGGTACTGTAACCCCCCCCCCCCTCCCCCCATCACATCGGCTGGTATTTGTCTCGCTGTGCACTGCGGCTCTCGCCCCCCAGTACTGAGGTGGTCTCCTGTGTGTCTGTGCACACCCAGGTGATAAACATCATCAACGCAGCACAAGAGAGCAGCCCCATGCCTGTGGCCGAGGCCCTGGACCGCGTGCTGGAGATCCTGAGAACCACCGAGCTCTACTCCCCCCAGCTGGGCACCAAGGAGGAGGACCCCCACACCAACGACCTCGTGGGGGGGCTGATGACGGTTGGTGTCCATATGTCAGCCACAGACCCAGTGTATTCACCCTCACACACACCCTATGGATATGAGACTGCTTTTGGGGAAGGGGAGTTCTTTTCTCGCTCAGCTCGGTCATTTTGTTTGATTGAAGACGTTACGGCACTAGATGGGGCACAGAATGTGATAAGTTATTTATAGAATCGTCCTCTCCCACCCCTTGCTGCTGTATGTCGAGTTGTTGACTTTGAAGACTGAAAAGGGATTGCATGAAGGCTGCTAAGTTGCCTTTAACAGGAAGCCACAGATGGACTAGGTGGCAGTCAGGCAGACCTCAGGTGAAATGGCGTCATTGCTGGGAAGTCTCTGATTGATTTGATTAAACGCTTCTCTGCAATGTGATTACTTTATGATTGAAACATTACAGGCCTTATTTAATTATTCATGAATTACAACAAATGGCGCCATGCCCACTCTAGTATCTTATTCCCCTTATGAATTGGACTCGTGCTTGTGACTTCCAAGGAGAGAAAATTAAAGGAGAGAATAGTTGCTGCATGCAGAGTTATGGAGTCTGTACAAATCTGTGGAACTTCTGTGCATCTCCTTACTGATTGCTAATTTACCTGATTTTTTATTGTTAAACTAAATTTGACAACATTTATTTTACAAAAACAATGCTTTCATTCATTGGTCATTTCTTTTTTGATTGTTTCAAATGACCGACAAGAAAGCAATGTTATAGGACTGTGTGTGTGTGTGTGTGTGTGTGTGTGTGTGTGTGTGTGTGTGTGTGTGTGTGTGTGTGTGTGTGTGTGTGTGTGTGTCTGTGTGTTTGTGTTCATGTACATGAACTGTAGTCAGTCCTGGTTGAGTAGAGAGAGAGTGAGCGAGAGGGGGGGGAGGGACAGAGAGAGATGGGGAGAGCGGGAGAGAGAGAGTGCCAAGTTGGCAGTCTTGGCCGTGGCCCAGAGGAAGTGTTAGATTGTCCTCCTTTGTGCTCCCGTGGGCTGCAGAGGAAAAGCCGGCCGCTCCGCTCCACTCCGCTCGGCTCGGCACCACAACACCCTCTCCAGTGAACTTTTCCTCTCGGTCCGAGTGGCCTGGAAACATCCTGTTCTTGGAGGATTCGATGAAGAGCCATGACTTGCGCTCACATGCCGACTCTCGGCTACACAGCAGGCTTGGCATGGCCAGCAGTCGGCCCGTTCGCCTCCCTTTACGCAGAGAACACCAGAGGAAATTACTCTGAAATTCTTGATCAGTATCTTGTTAAAGGGACCTTTTTCTGTGTTGGCATTACATAGTCATTCTGTCGGGGTTTTTTCTGGGATTTCTAAGTAATGTTGTTTGTGGGTATATGTCGTCTGGGCTCTTGGCAGACATGATATGTTCAAAGTGGGTTTTGTGTCTCTGGGTTGACTCTGAGTCTGCGTTGCAGAGAGAGGGCTTAAAATAGCATTCGTGTGTACTGAAGCTGATGCGCGATTAGACAATGTGCAGGTCAAAGATGAGCCTTGCTCCTTTTCCTTTCTCACTCTTGAGGTAAACATTCACTCCAGTTGTGCAGGCACACACACACACACACACACACACAGGCACTAGGGACAGGGGTTGAAGCCAGCTGACCCCATGGGAGAGTGTGAGGATGGGCTGGTGAGATTGTTTTGATGTGTTTGCATGTTTACACGTTAATCACCAGCGCAATGCCAGGCACTCCATTCTGTGGTCACACATGCCTGTGCTGCTGTTTTTCATGCAATATGTTGGAACATTAGTTTCAAATTTGACATCAGTGCAGGGATCAAAATGGAAAAAAATACTTGAATATATGTATAATTCGCGCCGTGTGTGTCAGTTGTCTGAATATGGTCTTTTTTCCACAGGATGGCTTACGAAGACTATCTGGAAATGAATACATATTTTCAACAAAACGTGAGTACAGCCGAGGCTCATGTTTTATGCCGTGCTTAACAGACGAGAGCATTTTCTTGCGACGCAGTTGTGAATAATACGGGGCGATCACAGCGGGGGGGCTCCGCGCTCTTCCAGTGGTTCCGTCCTGCGTCATGTTTACCTTCCAGCCTAATCCATCTCCAGCTGCCTGTTCCCAGGCCTGCTGCTCTTGATGCGAGCTGACATGCCTCTCTGTGTCCTCAGAGCCTCATCACATCCCCAGTCACCTGACCACGCCACTCTCACTCAACGACATCCCCCCTCGGGTGGCCCAGACCATGGAAAATGAAGACTCATGGGACTTTGACATCTTCAACCTAGAGGCAGCCACTATAAAGCGGTAGGGGGGAGCGGAGAGTGGGGAGCGGGGGAAGTAGGCCATGTCTTCAGTATGCTGCGGCTCACAGCAGATATGTGCTAGATGTTTCTGTGGCTTTCGTGTCTTTCCTGCGTTGAGATTGCAGATTTACTGTTCACTGATACTCTTTCCAAGAAAAGGAGTAAGCCGTGCTTAATTATTATCGTAGGCCAATCTGAAACTTCCTGCAAACAGTTCCTTAATGTCTTTTAATGTCTTTGCCATACTCCCAGTAATATAGTCTTGACACCAATGCATAAATTATTTTATATATTCAGTCCAAACATCCCTGGAGAAAATACTTTTATTACATATTTTCTTGGTAATTATTTTGTTGTGAAGTGCCCAGTCCAGTCTATTTGTGTCATTTTATTCCGCTTCAGCCCTCTCCAATGTAGAATATGATTGGCAGGGCATATAGGCGATCTGGTGGTCAAGTGATCCGAAACTCTCCTCTTCCTCCCCTTGGCAGGCCTCTCACCTTCTTGGGTCTAAAGATCTTCTCGCGCTTTGGCGTGTGCGAGTTCCTGAGCTGCCCCGAGGCCACGCTCCGGTCATGGCTGCAGGTGATCGAGGCCAACTACCACTCCAGCAACTCCTACCACAACTCCAGCCACGCCGCCGACGTCCTCCACGCCACCGCCTACTTCCTGTGCAAGGAGAGAGTTAAGGTGAGCCAGGCCGGGGGCCCACTGCTCTGGCAGCACGGGAAGCGCAGGGGAGCACCGGTGTCATCACCAGAGGGAAGGTTTCTTTTAGCCTAAATGAATCTCTGCCTCATTAGCTGGTTATGCATGTGTGCTGTGGAATGTAAGCTGATTATGGAACGTTCTATTTTCAACCCCCGTGGCAGCCCTGCGCTATTAGCTTAGCCAATAGACAGCGGTAAATAGGCTATGCACTTATGCACTGACTCTCACTCACATACTGGAGGGGGTGGGAAGAGGGGGGGGGGGGGGGCAGAATTTGTGGACTGTTTGTCTGAAAAATTGCTCTTTATTGAATTACCAGTAGCCAGACATAAAGAAGTGCTTATGGCACAAATGAAGTGGTGGTTCTGCACTTAAAGGTCATTTGTTTGCCCCCAGAGATGATTAGGTGGTGGCTAGACAATGCGGTGAGGGCCACACATACTGTACACGCTGCATCATGTAGTCATAAGAGTGCCCTCCACATACCCCACATGCTCTTCCATGTGAACAGCAAAGCCTGGAGCCCATGGACGAGGTGGCGGCCCTGATCGCCGCCACGGTGCACGACGTCGACCACCCGGGCCGGACCAACTCCTTCCTGTGCAACGCCGGGAGCGAGCTGGCCATCCTGTACAACGACACGGCCGTCCTGGAGAGCCATCACGCCGCCCTCGCCTTCCAGATCACCACCCGGGACGACAAGTGCAACATCTTCAAGAACATGGAGAGGTGGGACAGCAGGGGCCTGACCTCTTGAATTTCCCCTTGGGGATCAATAAAGTATCTATCTATCTATTTATCTACCTTTGGGTCTTTGCGTGTGGAAATTCTCTTTTTGTGTTTTATATGATTTCTGATTAAAAAAAGGATTTTATTGTCCATAAAATGGCAAGCCTACCCTGTGTCGCTACAGACGAGATGTGCACTTGGTTTGGCTTATTTGAATCACTACATTCAAAACCTGTGTAGAAACAAGAGGCCCACCGCTTTGTTTTCATAATAGTCCCCAACCCTCATGAACACTCCCAAGAGCAGGAAGACATTGGATGGGGGACTGTCCAGACAGTTATGCCTGCATGCTGTGGCTGTTTGCTGTTGCATGTCCTTGACAGGGGTCTTACTTAAATGTGATTTCAGCCCCAGCACAGTGCCCTTCACATGCAACGATCCCCAGTGATGGGGGAAGCCTCAACAATGCAGCCCATTCATTGGGCTGGTGACCGCAGTGCATAGCAGACTCATCACATTTGAACCCGTCCTGTGTTCCCCCCCCCCCCCTCTGCTCTGTTCAGAAATGAGTACCGCACACTCCGGCAAGCCATCATTGACATGGTCCTGGCCACCGAGATGACCAAGCACTTTGAGCATGTCAACAAGTTCGTCAACAGCATCAATAAACCCTTGGCAGCCTTGGAGGAGAATGGGGTAAGAAAGTTTTATGTGTCAACACGAATTCACAATGCTTATGTTTAGCAAAATGGTTCTGGTCCTAAGGATCTATGCATATTTTTGGATAGTATTTGGTGGTGTCTTATCAGAAAGACTGTGTATGTCTGCAACTTTCACCACATAACTGTCCACCATGCATTGGGTAACACCTAGCCTAAGCGCTCAAGCTGTTCCAGTTGCCTGTGAGGGCCTGAAAGCTGTACTTTTATGTTCCTCTCCACAAGCGACTGGGATTTGGGTTAAAGGGAGAGCCACTGCCTGGATATAGCTTTGGCCCAGGAGACAGCCGCCAAAGACAGCTGCGTAGGGTGAAAATTTGACAGGCTGGTACCAGCTTTCTCAACCCAGTGTGGAATGCCCTACAGAGCCATTTTAAAGGATCCTAGAGCTTTTTAAGGAAAATGGTGGGATCTGCCTACCTTGCCTCCTTAAATGTCTCCACTCAACCCAAACTGGCCAACCAGCAAATAGTGAGACTATTTGTGTGCGCTCATGGAGCTGAATGGATTTCATCCTTCGGAGTAATTAATTTAATTCAATTTAGACACTGAATGTAACCCAGTCCAAGCCAAGTGATTTTCTGGGGAGAAATAAAGCGCCGTGAGTTTCTTTTGGAGGCCAGTGAAGGTGAAATGGTGCTTTTCGGACCAGATTGTTCTCATTAAAGCCTGGTAATCTTGTTACACACAACTGCTAATTCTGTTGATTTTGTATTTCTGTGTCATTATGTCTCACTGTTTTCCTTTCTCTCCCGTTCCCTCTTCACCTTTCCCAGGGGAATGGGGATGAGGACTCTGTCAAAGGCATTTTGACAACTCCGGAGAATCGGATTCTTGTGAAACGCATGCTCATTAAGTGCGCCGATATCTCGAATCCCTGTCGACCATTAGAGCTGTGTATTGAGTGGGCTGGCCGCATTTCAGAAGAATATTTTGCACAGGTAACACAGACGTATGGTGACAATCACGATAAGATTCGTGCTGCATGTATATTTAGCCAAGGGCTTTAGCATTACTTTAAATGATTTATATTGTCCCTTACAGTGTCTGAACAGATTTGATTTACCTCAAACTCCCTGTCGGCGATGTAGGGCACTATATTGAAACTCATCACTGAATGTATAGCCCTGTATAGATATTTAATCATACACTTCATTAGACAAAAATGTGATTAACATTTTACACTTTCTCTCTGAATTTTGACTGGGATGGATGAATCTTGTCGGTCTCACTCTCTTTCTCTCTGTGTTTCTATCCCTCTCTCCTTCTGCACAGACGGACGAGGAGAAGAGACAGGGCCTCCCAGTGGTCATGCCCGTGTTTGACAGGAACACCTGTAGCATTCCCAAATCCCAAATCTCCTTCATTGACTACTTCATCACAGATATGTTTGATGCCTGGGATGGTAAATTCAGCACTCTGTTCTCCAAAACTGCAGTCACTCTGAATGGTTTTCTATTGTCCTTTTCCTAGAATTGCAAAAGTTATGCACAAGCTCAATGTTATTGTTGTAGAAAGCTGTCCATAACCCCTGTAGGAGAGTGGCTCGTAAGATCCTCATTGCAAAGCCTCTTTGCCAATGAAGCCCCTCTCTCCCCTACACCACAGCACAAAGTTGGAGACACGCACAATATTATCTCCAGTGACTTTCGGCCTCAGAGGCCCATCAGCAACATGGCTAACAGCACATGGGCTAGATATTGTCCCTACGCTTTAAAGTTCATCAGTCAGTTGAACTTAAATACTGTATCAGTTAACTTAATGATTGTATCAATTAAACTTTCGTTTATTTGATCTGTTGTATTAATGTAGGCTAAAAGGTAGGCTCTGTAGGCTAAAATGTACGCCCTGACCATATTTTCTTATAGCCTATAAACGGCCAATTATTGGCTATACTTTGCTGTAAGTTACATGAAATCCATTATGAAACCCGTGCAAGCTTGCCATTATGTTTTTGAATATTCGTTATGCCCATGTTGGGGACCAGTCCTATAGGACAGCTTGGAGCTCTGTTGCACTCTGTGTCCTATGGCCCTCTCACTGGACTTGTCTTTTGGTTTGTGTGCTCTGCAGCATTCGCAGACCTGCCGAATCTCATGCAGGACCTGGACAACAACTACAAGTATTGGAAAGGCCTCGACGAGCGGAAGCTCCACAGCCTGCGCCCGCCGCCGGAGTAGAGCCCCTCGGCGTCGCGCCCCTCCTCGCCACAGCTCCGTCGCCCCCCTCGCCTGCTCCAGCCACTCCTCAGCAGGCCTCCTCCTCCAGGCAGCGTCTCCCCGGAGTCTGCGCACCGCACCGCACCGCCCCGCCCAGCCCAGCCCCCGTCCCCCACCTCTGCCACAGCGTACACTCCGGCACCGCGGCCCTGGTCTGGCCCTGGTCTGGCTCTGGTCTGGCCCTGGCCTGGCTCGTCCCAACCCACCTGCCTTTGTAAGCTTTAGTCCAGCTCAGAACACAGACTGCAGGCCAATCGACCTGCTTCGCGGAGGAAACGGACAGGCGACCTGAAGGACAGGCACGAGACTGGAGACACGGGAGCACGAGAGAGAGAGAGAGAGAGAAAAAGATACACACGCACTTGTCCCCCGCGCACCAGTGGCGGCTCAGCTGGACTGGTGATGTCCGGTCACTGTCTGGGCGAGCCCCTCTTGCCCCTCCACAGAACAAATGGGGTCTGGCCTGCTCCTTCCAATGCAAGCACGGATGATGTTTGTTAGACTGCACAGCTGTAGCAGAAGGAGAGAAAACAAACAGACCCTGAAACAAAAGATGCTTAGAAACCTTTTGAGAGGCCTCCTTCATGACGGGGGAGTGAGGGGTTGGGAAGTAGCGTAGAAAACTACGAGGAGTATGTGTGTGTGTGTGTGTGTGTGTGTGTGTGTGTGTGTGTGTGTGTGTGTGTGTGTGTGTGTGTGTGTGTGTGTGTGCGCGCGCGTGCGCGCGTGTGTGTCTGTGTGTGCGTGTGTGTGGTGATGTTCACCCAGACCCCGGCACCGCGACAGGACTGCTCATGCTCATCCTTTCAGAAGAAAGACTGTAGAATCACACTCCACCTGTACTGGTCCTTGCTGTTGTATTTTTTTCCCTTTGATTTGGGTTTTTTTGATTTCCCTTTAAAATACGTGTCTACTATGCTAATCCTTGACTTTAAAAGGACATGTGGCAAATTCCACAGTCCTTCTACGGCAATCCTAAAAAGCAAACCAACGCTTATTTAGGATGCTAACTGAAGACAAAGCAAATGTAACCATCTGGAACAAAGGTCACTATTACACATTGACATTGATATATTTATTTTGTTTTTTTAGATGTTCATTATTTTCTATACTAAAATAAATAAATGAAATTATTAATTAGCTAATGAAATGGAAGAAAGAACAAAGTTAAAAAGCAAAGAAAGCCAAAGCTGATTAACAGAAATTATAATCCAGTAAGTCTTGTCCATATTTAATACCCGTAGAGAAAAAAAATCATTCACATAAAGACATTTTTATTTTCTTATTACAAATACTAGTTTGAATGACACATTTATATTGCACTGTAAACAATGATGGATATGTAATGTTCTCTCATTTTTGTCCAAGGCTGGGATACTGAATTTGGGAATAAGCTCTTAAGTTGTTGTTCACTTGGGTGTTTGGTTGTGTGTGCGCAGAGACACCACTGCGAGATGATGCTGTATATCACACGGCACTCGGCGACAGCAGAAATCTGTGAAAAGAAAAGAAAAAAAATATTTTGGACTTGAAATGATTTTTCTCCCAGAATTTTTTGTATCTGGTTTATCCTACTGAAAAGACTGCCTTATTTTATACAATATTTATACAGTACATCCCACTGTGTATCCACAAAGGACATTCTGGAGTTTTTAATAACATAGTAAGAAAGTTATGTTCACGTAAATCTCAATATTTTTATAGACTATGAATTTTACACTGGAGCATCAAAAAATGAAACCGCTATTAGCCCTCTTGCATTTGTGGAAAATGTTTGCCCACCAGAATGGCATTACATTTGGCATGGAAACAATGAAGTCTTTGGGAAGTTTGGTAGCATTGGGAGATACAGAATGGTCGATCACTGTTACCATCTCCTCTCGTTGCTGATTGCCTACTTGGAGGGGTATGAAATATTGGCAGTTCCATCAACTTTACACAAAAAACAGGATTATACTTGAGCCTCTGTCGGGCTTCTAATTAGCATACTAATATATGTTTAAGAACTTTCCTTATTAAGAGAATTTCCTACTAAAATATATATATAAAAAATGCCATACTACCAAGCAAACACTGGTCAACACGATATTTTGATCAAACTCTGTTTCTCTCTGTCAAAACAGAAATGTTATATAAATCAGGGGATTTTTTTTATGATTCACCATAACTTCAGGTCTGACAGCACCACAAAAAAAAATGAAAAAAGAAAAAAAAATAGAAAATGTTCAATGGATAATAAAGTAATTATAATATTGTATTATGTTTCTGAAATGCTCACATTACTTGCCAGAAAGAAAGTCCCTTAAGGCCCATAGTCCAGCCATACAGGTACCATGTCTTTTGTGTCCTATGTCAAGTATCTCCTGATGTGATGTCTCCCACATCTACGCACAGGTATCAGACCCAATGCTTTATGTCACAGCTTTAAGCCTGTCATTACATTTTTGTGTAATTCTTTAAGGAATTTACTCATAACTACATCAACCTGGAATGACAAAGGTCACAGAGTTTGCTGGGATTGTGTTGTCTGGGCTTATTGTAGCATTTTAATGTTTTGATAAAAAGAACTATCATTGGATGACTTTTCAGTCTCCGGGTCTATACCAACATTATATCGTTCATGTTACACTGTTACAGCAACGTTTGTTTCTGGAGTCTTGTTGACTTGAAAAGGAGGGGACGATAAGTCTGGCTGACAAAAGGAATGTCCTCTCACAAGTCTGTGAGATGGGTTAAGGTCAGTCCCTCACTCCCTCGCTGGATGGAGAGTGGTGGGTTTTTTTGTGTGTTAAGGCGACCATCTCGCCTTTGATCAGGTCTATTCTTCATCGTGTGTGTGTGTGTTGCATCATGTTGCCATCTGCACAGCTTTGAGTATGATGAGATGACCTCATCATGATCATTCCTTGCCCTTAAAAGGTCAGCACACTTGCCAATAAGCAGCCAAGCACTGAGGTACTCCGTATTAACCCTAAACTTATGAAATTCCACAGGCACTTGCTTAGTTTCAGGCACAATAGTAACCTCTAGTAAGTAAACTCCAGTAGTAGTTTCAGTTCAATGGTAGCCTTACTACTTTTATCAGAGGTTGTGACTTCAAAGAATATGGTTTGCAGAGGACGTCCATCTCCTAGGTTGTTAATGTAGCGTGGAAATGTTATGTGCAGTGGAATCAAAGTGGGAACACGCTACACCACATGATGCCATGTGGAAGATCTGGTGTTGTCTTTTGTTTTGATGCTGATGTCTATGATCTGCCATCTAATTAGAGTACATCAAAAGGTTTGTGCCTAAATTCTGATGTTTGATGTGGGAATCAGTAAAATGCTTTCCAGTCAGCAGACCAGCCCATTCTGGTCATTAAAACGGCAGCCTGCTGTGCATGACCAGCCTTTAAGTGAAAAGAATGTCATTGCAAAGACTGTGGCTTATATCCAGACATATATATTTTAATGAATTGTGTTCCAGGATTCTGTGTATCTATCATTTTCCACCGATATAAATTTATCAAGATGTGTTTGACTTGACCATTCTTAATATTGTATTATCCTGCATAAGTACAGTTCTCACACTGTAGGACCACCAGTGCATGGAGACAGACAAACATCCTTTAGTTAATAAAAGGACCATGATTGTACTGATTTGTTTTGAAAGTCAATAATTAAGCAAGCAGATAGTATGTCATTGTGAAGATGACAGATGAAGATGATCATTATTCCTCAGATATGATTAATTTTTGTATTCAGCAAAGAATGGTAAATAAAATAAATAGTCACTCTAAGGCTAACACAAATCTGCATTGGTATACCATGCTGGTGAACATGTATCCATATTGAGGCCTGAGCTTAGGCATCACAGATGCTGGTGGTAGTTGTTCACTGTTAAACTGTGGTTAAACAGTGATCTTAGAGGGAGATGGTTGTTTTGGAAATGTGCATGTGTTGATTGGCTCTAACACTAGGCCTACATGTAAAGCAAAATGCTACACTACATTGAGTGAGTGGTCAACATACTCTGCTGATTAGTCGATTTTTAGTCAGTTTTTTTTTTGCTGACAGAATAAGTAGGTCTCGTAAGTATGGGTTAAAGACAAAAATGGTTTCAAAAACTATCCGTGATTCTTTATGCAAGCAATTACGAAATTTTAACATGCATATTAAATCAATGCATTGATAAGTAAGCTATTTTGGTCTATTATGCATATTGAATAATAGAAATGTCAAAATGTGGGATCTCTAGAACAAATAAGGCAATAAATTCCAATGATCTCTGGCCATATGATAGCACAATATGGCCTAATGAAACAGTTCATCTCTGCTGAATGATCAGGGCCTTGTCCACCTCACAAGGCTAATTTTATCTGTTGGTATTTTAGAGACAACTCCATAGCAGTAGCCTAGCCTATTTGCCCACACAACAACACTTAACATTTCACATATGGAATGTGCAATACAAAAATATTGGGTGAACCAAGTAACATGCTTCTGCATAGAAAGACAAGTCTGTCTTTTTGGCAGGGTTTGGTCAACAATCAAAATTAATCTGAGGATGGTATTATCTACCAAAAAATTACAAATTGTAGTCTTACTTAATGGAGAGCCATGTGATGCATGCAGTGAGTGACCCCTTATTTTACAGTCAATAGTAAACTGCCTGGCATAAAAAAAAAATTGAGAATGGCAAATTAGAAGTGGGTTGGTTGCCTGTTTATTTAGAGAAGGCATAGGCCTATTCCATATGAGGGTAGGCTATTCTGGACTGATGGGAAAGATGAGCCCAAACTCCCATGGGACCAAAGCACCATCATGGTGTCGACCCCCCCACAAACACACACACATTTGAACATGAGGCTCAACTAAGCCAAACTTCCCAAAGATTCTAGCCTACATAGAAAAAATATTATTCTGACCATGCGCATTTCAGACATTTGATAAATTATCAGTTGGGTGTAAAGTAACTCGTTTCTTTTGAAATTAGTGCATTTAAACACATATTTGAGACTCCTAAAAAACTAAAGATTCCTGTGTGCAATCAAAGTCTTGCAACAGTGATAACTCAGTGCACGTTCGTGGGTTAGTGTTGCATAAAGGTGTGACGTACTTCCGCCTGTGGTCCACTTTACCAGTGGCCTTTTGTGCCTTTCATGTAAATTTGAACGTATGCACTCGATGAGAAATTTTAAGCGAAACGTTTAGCTGACGTGGGGGATATTTTGACCTGAAATGGCGTCGGGTACACCGTAAGTTTTTTGTGTATATGTATATTTCATGTCAGTTGTTTCTCTTAGACCACGTATTTGAGTTTATCGATTAAGTTACCATACCAAGCAAGCTATCGCTAGCCTGCTTGTTGAACATTGTGCCTAACGTTGACTAACATTTGGCTAACTAGTTGGCCAGCTGCTAACGTTACATTCCCATAAAGATAACTCACGTTGGCCTGTTTAGTTAGGTTGCTAGCACTACAAGATTACCCCAGCCTTGTCATTACGGATCAATGTCCGATCTAACGTTAACACCCGAATGGCACCGTATCGAAACGTTGTAACCGTTCTTAGATAGCATGCTAGAATGTAATCGTTAGCAAACTGGTTAGCGTGCTAGGTTGATAACTACTTCATTAGGTTGTGGTTCCATACACTTACGTAGCCAGACATGCTACCTGGTAAATTAGCAAGTAAATGCTAGTTAACATACAACTGCAATGTGAAATTATTTTAACGGATCACCTTGTTTTTGAGATTGCCACGGGCAGCACTGACCCTGGGTAGTAAAATAGAATGATCCACTTAGTTGTGTTGTGGCTGGTGTGTATAGGTGCACGATAATATTTAAAAGCTTTTCATTAGCTAAGTTGTTATCTAGCTAGTTAGCTGAGTAGCTGCATACGGCTAACGCAAAGTTGCGTGCATAGCCGTTTCTCTTGGATATGATTTGCGCTCAGGAGCTAACAAACAACGTAGGCCCCTCGTCCATGGTTTGGCCTCCATGCCGCCACCTTTCAGGCAACGTTAGCCGTGAAAGTAAACCAGCTGTTAAAAATCCTGCATTTGCATTTGTTATTGGGATGTACATGTAGTAAAGATAATGTTATTCGCCCCTGCATTTTCACTCTTGGAGGACAAGAAGGCAGACTTTCAAAGTCATGTAGTTCTGTCGATACTCTCCTCCTATAAAAACATGTAGTTTGAACAGGCCACCACCCTAGTATGTGGGGAAGGCCTACTTGTACTACAGACATGATTTGCTTTTTGCAGTAGGTAAAGATGTCTTGTATTGCAAAGTGCCAAACTAAAAGTTGTATTGTTAATGCATTGTAAAAACTGGTCTGGCTCCATTCTCACACAGATGCTTAAGTAGATGGGACCAACCCAAATCCAAAGCTGACAAGCGTCAGGGCTGCAATGTCTCTCAGACTGCGCCACAGCTCTCATCCACTGCAAATCACATGGGAGCCAACAACATCACTACAACTGCCAGTGCATCTCAAACATCCGGTGTCCCTTCAGCCGAGCTGAACATGCCTCCCACATCTGGGGGCCCAGGCGACGCTCCCCAGGGTGGCGTTGAGATGGCTGCAGCCATGGCTGCTAAAATAAATGCGATGCTAATGGCTAAAGGGAAGCTGAAAACACTCGAGCCTTTACCCAGTAAGGTCTGTAAAGTCTTTTAAAAGTCCTCTAAAAGTGTAGCAAAGTATGTCTTGCGAGTGTTTCGTGTAATAGAATGCCACTGACGTGTGATGTGTAATCTCAGATTGCACCAAGTGTGCCAGTCTCAAGTGTCTCTGATGAAGTTGTGGTGACTGAAGTGGATATCAACGACGTGCCCATAAATTGCAGAAACTTGCTCACAAAAGGGAAAACTCAGGAAGAGGTAACTTGCAATTGAGTTTGATCCTTTATTGTAAACATTGTTTATAAGGACAAAATAAGGAATGCTATTTGATTATAAGGAATAACTGTGATGACTGTTGGGCTTTTTCATCGCAGATTCGTCAGGTCAGCGGAGCTGTGGTGTCAACAAAAGGACTGTACATGACCACTGCTGACAAGTCCACTGCTAAAGGGCATGTATTCACCTCATAACATGTTCTGGTAAAATGACTACCCTGCTGTGCAAGGCTTGTCCTAATTGACTCTCTTTTTGTGTAGTGAGAGACCTTTATATCTCCATGTTCAAGGACGTAGCCAGGAGGAGGTCAACAGTAAGTAGCAAATCCTATCTTGTCAGAAAGACTTTGTATCTGTTCACTGTCCTCCAAAAAACAAAAATCCACAACCAGGTGTGTGTTTGTGCCTCAGAGGCCGTCCGGCGGATAAAGGAGATCATTTCAGAGGACCTGTTGAGGGCAGCCGCCGCGTCTGGAGGACAGCAGCGCCCCGTGATGCCCACGCTTCCCGTGTACCCACAGCCGCCGCGCCCCGCCGTCCCGCAGCAGCCCACCAGGCACCAGATGCCAACTATGCCACGGCTGCCCAATGCACAGCAGAACCAAAGGTCCACCCCCTCGCACGGTGGACATTCAGGGGTACGTTTGTTTAAACCGATACGTCTTTTCTCTCAATGTCTACTTAAATGAAACTCCTTCCGTTCAGATTTTTATAGATCCATGACTTATTCCCAGTGAGCAAGCCCATTTGTTTTGTTTTATGTTCTACTCTCTGAGTGTTTTGTCAATGACTGGAGGTCAATGAAGGCAAGGCCAATGAAGACTGTGGCTCCTGCTGATACCCACCTCCTAAAACAAAATTAGCAGCGAGAACAACTGTGGACTTCAGACCCCAGAGTCCATGGTTTACTGCTTCTGCTGACAGCTTTCCCTTACAACCTAACCTGTTCATGGACAGAAATCTGAAACTTTCACTAAGTGTTTTTGTTGTGTGTGTGTGTGTGTGTGTGTTATTTTCCAGAATTTTGTCCATACCAAAATATTTGTTGGTCTGGATCAAGCGCTGCCCTCGTTTAATGTGAATGAGAAGGTGGAGGGCCCGGGGGGGACGTATCTGGGGCACATCCAGACGGAGACGGGTGCCCGCGTCTTCCTGCGGGGGAAAACCTCCGGCTACATCGAGCAGGCGTCACGACGAGAGTCGTTTGAGCCACTCTACGTGTACATCAGGTACTGCTGCTTATTCATCGTAGCGAATTTCACAGATATGCGCACATGCTGGTTTACTGTGTTGTATTTATGATCCTGCTATCTTTGCAGCCACCCCAACCAGACTGGACTGGAAGCTGCAAAGAAGCTAACGGAGAGTCTACTGGAAACGGTGAGTGCTATTTTCTTTCCCAATAACTGTCAAATGTTGTCAAGTGTGGAGGTTTAAGAAAGTGAAGCTATTGTAAGCTTTATAGCACTCACTGATACCCACCTCCCAGAGAAACAGTGACCTGAACTGCCTGACCTCCAGAAATAGGTCAGAGTGATTCTACTCACTTACAAGCTCAAGATCTGAAACCCAGGGTGTGGTTAGCTCTTCATAAATGTTACTAACTCTGTGTTCTAATCGTGCCGATGTTCCCCAGGTCAGAGCGGACCATACTCGGATGGTGTCCATCTACACGGCGACGGGGTCCACTCAAGGTGTGTGCTGGTTCTCTCCGCGATGCTAGTTGAGGTGCAAGCCAACAAATAGCAGCTTTTGATTCGCGGTCTTTGTTGTAGTGGCAAGACTTTGGGGTCAGTGTCAACCTGGGAGTGGTTAAATGGCTAACCGTGATGTTAACATTATCTCCTATACTTTCATTTCAGCATACCCAGCTCATGGATACCCAGCTAATAGCAATTACAGTAGCCAGGGGTCCTGGTATAACTACCCAGCAAATGGGTACCCGGGCGGCTATTCAGCATACCCAGGAGCCACTGGTTACTGGAGTAGTGCAAATGGTCACCCCAGTCATTCTAACTTGTCGACAACCCCTCAATCTTCCCAGGCAATGGTTCAGTATCCTGTGTGTCCTAGGAAACCCCCACCCTATCTAGTACAGGTATGTTCTCTTAGTTTAGCCCCCCCAACACACACACACACACACACACACACACTTAATAGGTTTTCGAGGGGCACCTGATTCCTGGCTTGGCTTGGCTTATCTTGATGTCATTTATTTATAACTGCAGTTTCATAATGGTGTTGAATGCAGATGCATTCTCAATAACCATTTGTATGTGTAGAAACTAACTTTAAATTGTAAAATAAAAATCCTTCTCAAATGTTGAATTGCTCATGTTGACCTACACGTCAAGACAGCGGTAGTCTATCATTCTGCTCTGTTCAAGGACCAGGGAGCTAGTTCCGGCGACGCCACTAGCAGTCCATCCACCAGCCCCCCGCGGCCCGCCAGTCCCAAGCGCCAGTTTGTGGAAGAGACCGAAGCGGCTGATGAGGCTGAGGTACGGTGGCTGAATGTGAGCTTTCTCAAACACATTACTGTCTGCTGGTGGAGTGTCAACATTGAGGCCTTTTGTTTTTTGTCCCCGTCTGCAGTCTGAGTCCAGTGCAGATGTGAAGAGTGAGGAACAAACGTCACCACCGGTTTCCTCCACTGAAGGGAAAACTTCAGAAAGGTTTGTTATTTGCCCTGTTTTTTTTTACCAACAACGCTGCACACCAACTTTGTAGGATAGGGGACTGCACCTCTTGTTAGGTAGGCCTCCTTGTGGGAAGCAGTAATCGACAATTTCCACATACCTGACTGAGGAGAAATGGGAAGAAAGTGCAGTGGTAATGTAGGTGTAGGATTAAAGGGAAGAAAGTGCAGTGGTGATGTAGGTGTGGGATTAAAGGCTGTGATGACGTGTTGAGAGTGCTGATGGATAGAACCCAGAGGTCAAACCCAGAGGTCAAACCCAGTGTGCTGTTGCAGGTTCCTGATGCCGCCTCCTCCCATGCCTTTGACGGTGACGCGCAAGAGACAGAGGGAGAGCCCGCCCAAAGAGGAGGAGCCGTGTCCTGCTGCGGGTAGGCGCTACGCTTTCACACGCTGCCCACCTCTGCACACCTCTGCACTAATGCATGATGGCTCCTCTCTGTGGAGTCCCAGCTTCTCCTCAGTCTGCTCTGCAGCAGAGGATTTAAAAAAAAAAAAAAAAAAAAAATCCAAATCCAAACACTGCGATCCTTTTTCTCCCCCAGAGTAAAGGAGACCTGGATGGCCCGCCCCAGATGAACATCACTAACTTGTTGTTCTTGTATATGTTCTTTTTCTCTGTTTCTCCCTTGTCTCTTCTCTTTTACATGTTACCCGTGGATGTGGACGTGACTGTCGCTGAATGTGTGGGTGCCCGCCTTGTTATGGTGACCGATCTGCTCCCCTCTACCCTACTCCCTCTCTGGATCTGACATGTTCTACGGCTCACGTGGGGCTCGACAATTTCTCTCTCCCTCTTTTTCTGTCTCTCTCTCCCTCCCTCCCACCCATTCTTCCCTTCTCCTGTGTCTGTCTCTCTCTATGTTGTGACCTCTCTTCAGCAGGCCCAGTCGTGGTGGAGGCGCCCAAGAAGCTGAAGCTGCCGGAGGACGGCTCAGGGCTCGTGCCCTACGGAGGGGACTCCTCGGACGAGGAAGAGGAGCGGACTCGCTGCAGTAAGAAGGCTAACTCCTAAACTCACTCAAACCCCTCCGCTCCCCCAGGGTCTTGCTTACAGCAACGCCCGGCCAAAGTTCAAGCACATTCATACAAAATTACCAGATCTTCACCCCACATACACACCATGTCCACACATAAGAGTCCGCCAGGAAAAAGACTGCTACATTTTGCCATTTATGACAAACTTTTTTTTTTGTGATGGGTAATTTTAACAAAAACAGGAAAAAATTAAGCTTAGCCTATGCCTTTGACATCCTTCCTGGTTTCTTAATTGCTCTGCACCAGTAACTGATGTATGCTGTAAATTTCAGTGAAAACTTTTCTTATTTGGAAAATGGTGCAAGTCTGTTCCCATGGAATACTGTAATAAAAAGTATTTGAAACAATTGACATTTTTTTATTTTTATTTTTTTTCATTGTCTTTTACACATTTAGGGGGATTTGATTGGTAACAAGTCACTTTGTTTTTCACTTGGTGATTAGAACAGTGTACTGTAGCTAATTAAAAGTGGCCATATGTCCTAACTCTAATACCCTCTTTAGCTATTACGTCCCGTCCCATCCCCCTCCCTTATTGTGTTGCATGTAGTGCAGCTGTTGTGGAGACGTGGGCCTGTTTGAACACTTCTCTTTAGAGACTTAGATCAGGCTAATGTAGTGGGGTGGTGTAACACCATTTCTGAGCGAAAGTCCTCCCGGGTTGTCCAGGGCAAAGCAGGGATGAACGTAATGCAGGAACTGACAGTCAAAGGTGTAGAGGTGCTGGCCCAGATCTGCATTGAAGAAGGACAGCTTCCCCTGGTCGTAGTCTAGCGCCACACCGATCCTCAGGGGATGGCTGGTGATTCTGATGTCTGGGGTCCAGCCACTGTGCAGGAACTCGTACTTGTGCCTGAAGGAAAAGAGGCAGAACGTTTGGGAAATGAGTTTCAACCTATATAATAAGGCCATTTCAACAGATGCTCTGCCATGCTCCTTGCCTACACAGCGGTGCTTTGTGATTTTGCAGTACGCTGCAGTGCCTCATGAAGACTTGGCAAACGCCTTGCCAAAGTCAGGAGCTGCCCTGGTTGGTGCTGAAAATAGGTGTTTCCATAGCAACAGAAGTACGTAATGCTATGCTATGGGCCTTTCACCATTCCATTTCATTGCCTGTTATAAAGCTAAATGCAAGAAAGCATTGGGGAGATTTGCTCTCTCCTTTGATAGCAAAGCTCTATTTATTCCTTCTCTAAGCTGACTAAAATGCTCAAAGTGGGCTGTGTTTACGGTAGGCCTGGTGGGTGGATGGAAGCTTTTGTTGGTTGTAGCTGTCATTTGTATTGCCAGACAGAAAGGCAAATGACTGCTTTTTACACACTATACTTTTGTCATCCTTAGTCCTGGCTATGTTAGTAGCCTACTAATTAGAGGTACCCAAAATAACGACTTCAGGCCTCACTCGCTGGCCGCCACTGCCCTTTTGGGGTTCATGATGACGTACTTCTACAACCAAAGCTGAGGAACTGCAGGTGTGCGTCTTACCGGGACGGGGTGAGGACATGCCTCATGCACCACGAAGTGTTGTTGCCTCCGAAGTAGGCATTTCTCTGGGTGTCTTCGTAGGCCACTCCAATCCTGTATTCTGTGTGGGGGTCCACCTCCACTTCCCAGTAATGCTTGGTTCGCACTGGTATCAAATCACCAAGGACTGCCACGCATCTGACAACAAATAAGTCGTAAGTGTACCAGTGCAACTGTTAAGAATTGAACAAACAGGGTTCAAACGATTAAGAACTAGATTAGCTAGTCATGAAGGTTGACTGTTTGAGTACTGGTTTTTTTTACATCTGCACAGGGGACTGATCTGTGATGTTGCTTGTTTTCACCGACATGAACAGACCATGTGACATCGGCTTAAGCTTAATACATGTATGGGCATCATATTCAGGCCCACCTTGCAAAGGTATTGTCACTGAAGGCCATTTCACTCAAAGGCAGTTCCTCATCTGTGTAGAACATGGTGAAGCCATCCTCGGACACACTCAGGCATGGATGGGCTGTGTCCTCCAGAAGGTGAAAGAATGTTCCTGGAAATATTAACTGCATTAGTATTTCAGTGGCACAAAAGATTAACAGGGATTCATTCATTAACCCCAAGTAGCCTCAGCACAATATATCCACTGAAATTATTAAGATAGTCACAATATAGAAAGCAACACTTATACTACACAATATTATATAATGGCATTTTCAAATCTTAAAGGACTCTACCCATGCCTTAAAAGTGCAGTCAGTGTACAGCACGCGGTTTCAAGCCCATAACAATTTTTGACACATTCTCAGTAGGTAGCTCAGGCTCCAAAAAATATAAAACAAAGTGGGGGCAACCTGTCCCTTAAACAAAAACGAAACCTTGAGGGGAGTTTCTCTGGGAATACTGAAGGGGGTTGTTTGATCTTTGGTTAAAATGTAATAAGTTGTTCTGGACAAACGCGTCTGCTAATAATCTTAAATCTAAACATAAACAAGCTCGACTTCCCGTTCAATCACTGACTGCTTCTTTAATTCCAACATAGTGCATGAGAACTTCGAGTCCTGTAGAAAGTCATTGGACTATTCAAAAAATGATTAGTGCAGTACTGGCCTGAGTCTATTAAGATGGTTACAGATTGTTCCCACATTTCATTTGATAACCATTAAATGTGTTTACCCATAGTCCCCGATGATGAATGAGCACAGGTATGGGATCTCACCTGTTGTTGACACAGTAAACGACTCACTTCTCTCACTCGGGCCGCCAATATTCACAGCCCTGACATAAATCAGGTAACACTTTCCTGGCTGCAGCTGAATTAAGCACTCACAAGTAGGAATGGCCACAATGGACCTGTTCAGATATAAAGAAGAATGTTATCAAAGCTCAAGACAACTTGGCTAAGTATAGCTTTCTAGGACACTGGGCTATTATGCCCATTGGAGATTTGAAGTGCTGACTAAAAACCAAGTATATGGCTTGCACACAGCAACCCCTGAGGCTGATAACACACAAGTTAGGAGAATTTGTTCCGTGTAACCTTTAAAAGAAACACATTAAGGCAATTTTCCACTAACTATTTTTGCAATGAAGCACAGAGCACACTGAATTCTTTGATTATGTACAAGATGCTCAGGCAGGGTTGCACGTCCGTGTTTCCACAGTGGGCGATCATATGCTTGCTTACTCTGTCACACCGGCTTTGCCTGCTTCTGCGCCCATCTCGATCAGCTCCAGCGTGTAGGAATCCACAGGGTTGGTGTTCCCTGAGTCCCAGCGAATGAGGGCAGCATCCGTACAACTTGTGCACTCCCGTGGCTTGATGACGGGAGGAGAAGGCACTGCAGAGCAGAGAACAGGAGAGGTGAGGTCTCTCGAGCCCAAGAACTGGGTCAGAATTAGACGAGTTGCATCAGGCCTGAAAAATTTTATTTTTACCTGTCATGTACACAGCTTTCTCACTGGCTGGGCTGATGCCTGTGGTGTTGGTTGCAGTGACCCAGAACTCGTACTGTGCATTGGGCAGTAACGCAGTAACAGTGTAGTGAGTCTCCTTCACCTTCACCTTTGATGCTACACAGGGAACAAAATCACCACTGAGAAGTGTATGGCTTGATATCATGACTGATAAAGAAGTTTCTCCTGTAATGTAGGGAAAAACTATAAATAATCAACAGTGTATGCGTAAAAAAAGCATGTGAGGACAGACTAAAAAGGCCTGTCACTTCACATGGCAAATCAGGGAAGTTAAAATAATGTGTGTATCCTTATCCCACGTGTCATAGCCCAGTTCTGTCAGCTGATATTAATTCTTAATGGTGTGTGAGATGATTTACTGTAAGTGCTGAGGGAAGGCTGACGGTTGTTACCTTCCAGATCAGACTCCACGGTGATGTCCTCAAAAATGGGTCTGCTGTAGAGCTCATAGTACTCCACCGTGTCATCAGAGAACAGGCTCCAGCACACGCGCAGAGACGTGCAGGTGGCAGAGTTGGGAATCTGTGGGTTCATGACTGGAGCCGAGGGAGCTGCAATGTAGTTTAGAGGTCGACAACATCAAAGAAACATACTTATTTCACCACATTTATTTTCCTTGAATCTTTCTTTTTCTTGAATAGTAGGAAGATTTACCAAATCCAGTGTTATTACTGTGACCCTTTTTACATGAATTATATTTATAATCAGGATTCTTTATGCCTACTACTCTAGTAGTGCAAAGAAATGGGCAAGAACAATGTTTAATATCATTTCCAAACTGTTGATAACAGCAGGATTAATACTATAATTTATATATCTTCCATACAAAAGCACCTTACATAATTATTGACAACTGACGGCTTAAAGTTGTGAAGGGATGACACTCAAAGCTCTACAGTGAGCATTCATGGTTACCATTCTTTTCTTAGTGACTAATACGGCACTGTAATTAATGTGTGAAAGCAAGTGGTGTGTGATGGGCCTGTATGGAAGCTCTATGGGGTAATGTGAATATCTACTTGTCACAAAGATAAAGGGTGTGATTTGTGTGTGTTCATTAAGACGCAGAGATGATCAAAACCTGGGACGGCATTGATTGAGTCCATCATTTGTTTGACATCAGACAAATCAGCTGTTTGGGTGTCAAACTCCAAGGATGTCGAGATCTTGAGGTCTGGTTCCTCTTTAGCATGTTCCTCAATTCTGTTAGGGACCAAACATAGAACTGTCAAGAATAGGCCTGAACAAAGTGTTGTTCCAGTTATAGAAAACCACCCAAATTTTGCAAACCATTCACAAAGGGCACTGTTAGAGCAAATGTTCACTCAATCACAAAAAAACTAAAAAAGCACAGACATGCAAAAATACTAGGCCTATATAAAATCAATCTACACTGGTTTGGTTAATTGCATCATATTCAGTAATATTGAATACTTTGTGGTCAGTCTACAATGCTTCCGACAAGAAGACAGTGGTGGAATAAATAATGTGTGAAACGTTATAAAAATCAACACAGCATATCTAGCATTTGCAGGCTTATTTCCAATGAACACCAGCACAATATTCAAACAAGTTAATGCATGAAAACTTCATGCAGAGGGAAAATATTGTTCAGATTATATTATTATTAAAACAGTAGTGGAAATGATTTCCACTACATTGAAGTAAATAGATACACATACCTCTTCATGGCGGGCATTACCCTCTGTCAAATGTAATTCAAAATCATATAGGCAACCAACCAAAGTGATTAAGTAGGCTATTTCAATGTATGACAATTAATTGTTGGCAAGTCAACTGACCTGAAGGAAAGAATACTTGTTTTCAGTTCTGTAGAGCATTTGGGCTTGCTCAATCATTTCTTTGGAATTATCCAGCATTCTCCCACAGTCAATCAGCTGAGTATAAAGAGACTCAAGCTTCTTTTTCTTCTCATCCTCCAGAGCTGATGCCCTCTCGTCATACCTATGGGCCAGCGTCTGGAGGACATCATTATAGTGATGCTCCAGGTTCTGTTCTTGCCTGCCAAAGTTTTCCTGCAGAGATGCAAAATATCTTGATTGTCTCTAATCTGGCATACTGTTAATCATAAATGAGACAGCTGGAGACAACTGGAGCAGATACCTCTACTGTTATAAATATCTCCTCGAGGTTGCTTGCAAAATTTTCCATTTGTGTAATCTTTTCTTCCAACTTGCTCCTTGTTTTATTGATGCTACTCTGTAGGTAAAATACAAATAAAAATAAGAGGTCAAATAAGAGTTCAGAAAAACTGGACATGGGTATCATTGAATAAGACTGAGGTCGCATACCTTAATTTCTTGGGCTGCTTTCTTCATTAGGATGACCCTGTGATTCTTGTGAGGCCCAGTAATATTTTTAAATACGTAGGTGGATGTCTGGCAGTCGGTGCAGTAAGCATCAGGAGGGTCGCTCTCACTCTGAGCGGTGCGTCCCTCCATCAATTCCTTTGACTCATCAAATACACTTTGATTTCCCGTCAGAAACACGTCATCATTGCCCAGTGCATGCTCACTCTCGTCTTCCTCAGGTATGTAGGGTTCAAAGTGAAGTGACTCATTTGTGTCCACAGAAAACCGTTGGAAAGTGGAAACCTGCGGTTTGGCCTGTGGTTCTGTATTTTCTAGACTGTACATGTCCATAAGTACTCTGGTGCGATCTTCAACTTTGTCTTCATCATCACTAACTGTCATTTCCTCTGCAATGACATCCAGTGTCCCTCCAAACAGATCCATGTTGAGTAGCACTGGCTGTGAAATTAGTAGAGTGATAAGAAAACAGACACCAATAGCATTATCACTAAAGCTATGTTTCATGTTTCAGACCATAGCCTACTGTATGGCAAATTTACGCGTGCTGAAGCGCGCCCTCTATTTTCAGTTTTGCAAAACAGGCAAGTTTCCACAGTGTTTGCGTCACTTACAGATTTTCAATGGATTTCAATCCGCGAAAATGTCCATGTCAGTGTCCTGTGTAGGCTAGTTCAGGGTGGGCTTGACTTAACCACAGCAACCTGGCTAAACGACATGCAACTTTGTGACAAATATAGACGAAGTCAACAGCCAAGTCAGCTGCTCATGTTTCACCCTCATTCCTTTTTTGTTGCGTTTTATTTTACGCATTTGAAACTATTGCAATAAGATGGCACTTGTTAACATACAAACACATTTTCCGTAGTATGTTTTTAATGGTTCTGAAAGTAATATAGCGTACGGCCTGTATTTATATAGTTTACATCAGACAACAAAGCAGACATGGAATTTCCCGAGCATGTGATCAAAAGGTCAAAGTTGAAGGTAAAAGGATATCTACGTCATGCATATGGCGGACGGTGTAAACACAGCAGCTAGCGCTAAACTGGAGTTGTATATGTTTACCCAAAATGAATAGTGTAGACTTCGATCGCTTGGATAGTTTAGATGGCTGGGTCGCGATTAAAAGTAATTTGTTTGATGAAAACGAGACATTTAAATTGGGGTTTATCGTTCAGTGGAACGTAATCGAATCCAAGTTCGCTGTCACTTGTCACAACAGAACACTTCAGCGACAGAAACGAAAAGAAGAGCTAGCAATCGGAGATACACAAACAAGCTGGGCCGGATTGTTCTCTGTCAGTGATCTAAGAAATGTCCACCGCCAGTTTACATGTGTTGGTGATATATTGGCCCCATATTTCCCTGATTTGTCAGACTTCGAGGATGGTAATATATGGGACCTCATATTTTTTAACCGGACAGGGAACCAAGAGGACCAAGACAAAGATCTGGATACCCCCTGTCGTCAGCTCGAAAAATACTTCAGTACTGCGATTGACGTATGTGGCCGTAAGATTGTTTTAGATTCTTTATTTAACAACGATGAACGAGATGTGGAAGAATACTTTGAAAATCTTCAAGAGTTCAAGAGAAAAACAATGGAGGATGAAGTTGCCAGGGCCAAAGATCTTCTGCGAAAGGTGAGCTGTGCCTATCATGACAGGTGGCTTCCTACAGATGGTGGTCGGTCAGTAACGTAAATGGTTTGGGTGCATTTGCAAGTCTGCAAGAAAGCTGTTGTGTTGTATTGGCCAGTTGGGATGTAGGCCTACAAGATGGGGTCACCGATGTTTCCCAGCAGGTCTAGACTAGCATTGGGCCTACATTATAGGCAGGATTACCTTTAACATGCTTTCAGTCGGTATGGCAAGGATTAAACAATATTAATGATGCCACCAGTTGTAGGATTTTATATTTAAAGCCAAATAAGTGATCCTCTTTGTATACGAAATGTCCCATTTTATTAAACAATTCAAACAAATGATGACAATTGGCTGCTTGTATTTTGGCATGTAAGTACTGTAGGCCTAGGCCTATGGCCTAGCCTATTAATAATAATCAGCAAACATGAACAAAAAGGCAAATCAGGTCCTATATTTGGTCTTATTTTCATTGTTTGCTGAATTCAAAAGCCTGATATTAGCAGTATGATAATAATATTTGTTGAATCCTGAAGTCAGTATCTTTTTAGAACAATGGCCAAAATACCCACAAGCATGCAGAGGGATCTATACTTTACTGTTGCAGTGTTTCCATCAGAAAAAATCAAGCAAGTGAGGGTTATCTGTCTGGAGAACATATTGGACTACTTTTACAAGATGAAATTGAATCAGATTGATCATTTCTTACAAAATGTGTCTTTGTTATGAACATATGCAATAAGCAGCATTAAATTGCAGTCATTTTATCTAGTAGGTATAGGCCTGTCTTCCATGGTACACCAGCAACAAAATGAAATGCAAAATAGCACAATGCTGGAGCATATTTCTTGTTGATAAAAGTGGTTTGGCTCCTTTAAGAACAACTCTATGTGAGTGTGTGATGAGTCACAGTGAAAAAGCAAGAGAGAGAGAAACCACAAGTGAATTGCTAGGTCCATAAGCATGACAAGTATGGAAACAGTTCAGTCTCAGTGTATTACGCCATTAGAAGTTATTTGTAACTGAATATCAATAACTTGTGATGCATCTTTTCTAGGAGTACAAATACGTTTGAGAAGTGCACAGAAAATTGAACATAATCATTAGATCTTTAGAAAGGCTGTGAAAAAGGGGCCACAGTTCATACCTGTACCTTGAATCTTGTATCTGCAGTGTTGCAAGCTTGTGATTTCAGCATCACACAGGAAAGTTGGAAGGGAGGACATTTGTGTGCATCTGCAAATTCTATTAACATGTACAAAACTTTTTCATAAAAAGTTCTACAACTATGAAGTATATTTAACATGTGTAAATCATAGTAATTGTATGCTTTGTCTGTTGTCCAGGATGGAAAAGACAGTGTCTAATAGTTGACTTGCACTATTAGTTTAGGTACCATCTGTTTGTTTGTAATAAATAAACATTTGACCTGTGCATTTTGGGCTCTTTCGGTATGCACTCCTTGTCAAAGCTTGTGAGGTAGAAGAAAAAGGAAAAGTTCTAGGAAACTCTGTATGACTTCAACATGAAATGATTTTTATTTGATCTTTGATACATTGAAGTGGTAGTTGTTCAGACTTTCTTCTCTTTTTTGACAAAATGTACAAGGTCTTATAGAAACTATTGTCCTTAGCTATTGAGTTGCTAGTCTCATCTATTTAGGCTATTGTCTACCTCCATTGTTTGACTCTATAGGCCTATAGGCCTAGTTCTGAGGACGATGATGACTAAATCAGATCTTATCCTACTTAAACAGATTAGAAAACAAATTAGATTGGAAAAAGCATGTTGCTTTTGTTTTAGCACATCAATTTTAACTCAATACATTTGTCTCACACACGTCATAGAGAAGACTCTATCTATCTGTCGTCAATGTCATTTGTTGTGATCCCACTGCCCATCTACTCTATGTGGAATGGATTTCAAATGGCCAACTGGTGCTTACCCTTTTGAGGGAACTTCAAAACCAGGTAAAGGTTAACTGCTAATTTTTGCTAGTTTTATTTCCTCCGTCTCGTTCCATCACCACTCCGGTAATTCCAACACTATTTCTTGTCAAAATGAAGATGGAGAAATGGGGGCAGGGAGTTACCTGTGTGTGTGTGTATGTTTACTAGCCCTGTTCTGGTGGGTGTGCCGTGGAAGTGGTTTCGGACCTCCGTGTGAGTGGGAGTCATGTGGGTTCTCAGCACCAGCACCAGGACCTCTGTCTGTGGTTTGAGTCGATTGCAGGCCAGCCATGGTGGGAGGCACTGAGAGCGCTTTAGAGAGAGTCCGCCGTGAAGCTGCTCCCCTCATGACTCATGCAGACATTGTGTGTTTCCCTCGCCAGCATGTCAAAGGCCCTCTCTAACGGAGCTCTCTACTACATCTTTGTCACCTCTGCAACTGTTGGCATGTGTGCCTGCCTGTAGCTCATCCCCACTGCGTCTTCATTACAGTGCTCCTACAGAAGCCCATGTGATTTGTATGCAATGACATAAACCTGAAGAAGCAGGAGAAAGCAACATGTTGAGTAGCACTTATGTGATGGAATAGGCTCTCTGCCTGTTACAAGAGTGGGCAGCATTAATTGCGGCGATGGTGATGACGGTGCTAGTCATGCAGAAGACATTGGAATGCTTGTAGTGCGGAGCATATGAACTGAAGCCTCTATTATGAGACAAGTACTTCTGAGTGGCACAAGCATGCGCTCACTCACCCACCCACGCAGCACAGTTGTCATCAACCAGTCATGTTGATGAACATGTCAGATTCTGCATATGGCTGAAAATATGATATGCTGTAGATATTTGGCCACTTGGCCTATGTCTATGGTAATACAACATTTGGGATTTCAACATTCAAATTTGAATTAGTGTCATTCTGTGTGATACAAAAATTGTTATTGGACTGTATGATGACTTACTTATGTAGGCTATTTTTTACTTCTTTTTTTCCCTCACAATTACTGTAATTGTTACTGCGCAATTTTGTTTGTGTCATAATG
The DNA here is from genome assembly GCF_963854185.1 of Sardina pilchardus. NCBI lineage: Eukaryota > Metazoa > Chordata > Actinopteri > Clupeiformes > Clupeidae > Sardina > Sardina pilchardus. The sequence continues at coordinate 2,633,701 of NC_085004.1, forward strand.
AAGTAACCGAATAGTTGAACCCTCACTGACCCCTCCCATGAATTATTGCATAATGTAACAGTTCTTTGACAAATATTTCTTTCAGATGTTCCAGGAGCACAATGGCGCCGACAGTTTGGTCCGACTGTTAAAGATTTATGAAGAGGAAGACGAAGCTTACAAAGAATTAGTCACCGTGGCAACGCTCTTCTACCAGTACCTTCTGCAACCTTTTCGAGATATGAGAGAGCTGGCTATGCTGTATAAGATGGAAATTCTGGTACAGTCTGCCCTTCCTTGTTTCAGAGCAAGAGCATTTTGATAGATGACTATTAATGAAATTATTGAACTGAAAAGCTAGAGTTTGCCATCTATGGTTTTGTGTGTTTTATTTCAATGCTATGACAGCATTTCTCTCAAAGACTCAACAAAAAATACCACGGCTCTTAATCTTTTTTCTAAGTCCTTTCTTAAAGGTGTAGTATGGGATGTAAAAAATTAAAATGCCTCTGAATTTACAATGCTAACTATTTTCCTCCTGATAAATGTTATACTTGGTCTGGAAGCATTCCTTACATCACATTTATTCATAGAGCAGACACTTTTTATCGTAAGTGACATACAGCTACAGAATCCTTTAGCACTAACTGCAGGGTTCAATGATAAGGTAATGATGAGAGGAGACTTGCGGCGAATGGATCCACAGAGTAAAATGGATACCATGGTCCCTTGGACATGATGTGCTCAATTGTATCTATCGAATCACATAGTTGATGATCTCGCCTGGTCTCAGAATGTGTTGTTGTCGCTCATTAATGACATTTCAACACACTGAATGGTGTCCCCCTCCCAACTTACGTATACGCATAACTCTGGTCCTCTTTTTTTTTTTAACTTAAATAAGATTGTAGTGATCGCCTAATGCAATCATGAGCTTCAGTGGATACCAGGTCACCCTGACAATAGAGACCCATTAGACTTACAAAAAGGCCACTGCCGTTTTCATCACCCTCCAGCTATATTCTAATACGGCCGAGAACAAATAGGGAAAACTAATGGAATTTGAAATTATTAGGACGTTTCTATTCATGTGCTGCTGCAGATAGCGTGGCCTAAATATCAGAGTGCAATTCTGACCATAGAAACAAAAGAGCAGGCGTCTATTTATTGACATGTACAGCTCCGATTGTCCATTCACACTAGCAAGAATTGCATTTGAGAATTGTATCCCATCCATTTACCTTCAGTGTGTTGTGATGTTATTGCACTTTAATGGTCTTCATACAGACATCCTGGCCAATGGAAATGTAAACGCCATTTTCACGGTAAGAAATAATGTAGCAAATGTCTGAGTTATATCAGAGCTGTTTTTTTTTTTCTCATTCCTGGCACTGAAATGTACAGAAATCGTTGGAATATGAAGAGCTGGGCCCCAAAAGGATCGCAGCTCTGCAGAAGGAGGCCGAGGACTGGAGGAGGAGAGCCGAGGACGCTGTGAGCTCCATCCAGGACATCACCGTCAGCTACTTTGTGCAGACATCAAAAGCTCTGGCAGGTACTGCACTGCTGTTTCCAGCCCAACTTACCTGGTTTCTCGCTGAGTGCTACTTTGTGTGAGCTCTGTGTTTTCCGAGTGAAAATTGGCACGAGCACCGTCCGTATCCAGGTATTTTAAAGAAATTGCTGTACAGTACACTCTCTTTACTTGTGAATGCGTCTGTTTCCGCTGTCAGCTGCAATTTGACTGTGCGGCGTAAAATAGACTGGATCATTATGACATCATGCTGACTACTTTGTTTGCTCCCAAACAAGCCGTGTGCTGTCAGAAAGCCCATAAGCACTGAGTCACGGGCCATCTCAGCTGAAGAAAACATCCTCTGCTCTGCAACCACACAAGCACATACTGTAGTTTCTGCTCTCAAGTCCACTTTAGATCACCGTCGCTCGCTCATCTTCTTTCAGTTGTGGTGAATAATAGCAACAGTTCTCCTGTGTGTATGTGTGGGTGTGTGTATACCGGTTTGTGTGCGTGTGCGTGCGTGTGCGTGTGCGTGTGCGTGTGCGTGTGCGTGTGCGTGTGCGTGTGCGTGCGCGTGCACGCGCGGGTGGGGTCCTGCTGAGGGTTTGAGCAGCTGGTCGCGGCAGTGACAGGAGTTGTGTTCGCAGGGATGCTGAGGCAGATGGAGGAGGATAAGCGGAGGTTTGGCCAGGCCTCCTGGGCCTCCGCCTCGCCGCGCCTGGAGAGGCTCAAGTTCCTGCTGGCCAAAGAGACACTCCAGAACATGCGGGCTAAGGAAATGTGCCTGCACCGCCGGAAGGCTGAGATCAGGGAAAAGGTGAGGGGTCCACGTTTTGTGCTGCTTGCACTCAACCTCATTTACACTGAAATGACTGAGTTTTGCATTTGTATTGATTGGCCAGAATAGAGGACAGCTGAAGAAGAATGAATAATCATCATCATTATGAAGAGCCAGAGCAATGAAGATGCTGGCACTGACTATATCTGTGTTGATTCTTCTTGCTCGGGATCAAAGAAAGTGTATGGTCAATATAAAACATAAGACACAAATCTTAAACGACTGTACAGCCACACAAAAACATAAGTTTGATATTGATAGATAGTGGCAGGCATACTACTTGCATGCCCATCAATTTCACCAGTCATAGAGGTGATGAGGTGTACTTTACTGGCAAGATGTACCTAACATTTTATTAAATAAAGGCAATTTATGTTTCCGATCATGTAGAGGTAAACATATGGAATCACTCAATCCAGAGGAAAATATTATGGAATCACAAACCTAAAAAACAGTAATTAGGACTTTGTTGCACTCTTCTGGGTTTTATGACTGCTTGAATTCTGTGAGATATATTCCTCACTAATGTAGAACAGTATTCTTCATTGTAATTTTTTTTAGCTTCCACCATAAATGTTCAATGGGATTTCACTGCCTTGCCTAACTCTGATTTTTTTTATGAGATATTTGAGAAAAATTGACATTGAGTACCTACACACGTCATTCAAATTGAGAGAGCAGACAATTTGTTGAAATTGGGCTTTCTTCCTTTTTCTTTTTTTTGTCCTTTGACATTGTCAATCAGAACCAGATGGGAAGACCCTGTTTTTGGTGTCAGTCTTATCAGTATAGCATATATTATATTCTCTCCTACTAACTGACACCTGCACCCTCTCCACTCACACACAGAACACCTCAATAGCTACCTCTCTCCAACAGCTCATCTTTTGTGCTGAACTACAGGCTAGTTTCCCCCCCTTTTCAGTCCAAAACACTTCAGAATGCAGTTTGTCACTCAAGTGTTTGAATTTCTCACTTACAACTATCTTATTGATTCCCGTCAGACTGCCATTACATTACATCCAGAGTGCTTATTTGTACTGACATGGTGTTTGTGTAGTTTTTGGGAGACTTTCCGCCTCTTCATCCACTTCTCCTGAATTGTCCTGATGATATGAGCATCTCAGCTCCTTTCTGTCTTAGCTCCTACTGCCCAGAGTAGTGCTGCAGCACGGCGCGTTGAGAACGGCGTGGTGAGAACTTGGTGTCCTAGTCGCCTGCCATTTCAACCAGAGCCTCTCTCCTCACTATCTTACCTTATTTGGGCTAGTCATCAGCCTGCATGGTCCCCCCCCCCCCCACCCCCCCATAGCTGACATCTGCTTTTTCCTTCCTCTCAGACCACTCAACAATCTCATCACACAGTTTTGCATGTCACAGTTATTATATTTTAGCTTGGGGTGAGGGATTGATGACTATTGACGATTCATGGTGATGGATGACTTGCTAACCTTCACTGGCCATATTTCATCATTTGAAGATTCCCCCTGAACAACAACAGGCAGATTAGATCCTTATTGTGTGAGTGTGGCTCACATACAAATGCCATCTTATCGTCTGATGTCTAGACTGCTGCAATGCCCTGCTCCCAGGTGCGCCAGCATGCATGTTTAAATCCTCTCAGACGAATCAGAATGCAGCAGCACGTCTGGTCTTTCATCAGTCAGAAAAGAAGAATATCGCAACACTTTTTATTTCTCCCCTTTGGCTCCTTCTAGCTGCACATTTAAATTTGATTTTTGGCGCTCCAGAAAAGGCACCCCACCGAGTGAACTCCCTCACCAGATTTACTCTCAGCCCCTGGCATACTGAGATTTGCTAATGTTCAGTGACTGCTGGTGACCAAACACTCCATATAGGCCCATGTTGGTACAGGCTACCCAGCTCTACAGTGGCAGCAGCAGCTGCAGCTGTATCCAAGGTATTGGTAGGGAAATGTGGAATGGCAATTTTCATATGCAAAACTTTGTTGTGTAAGCCTTGTCGGTAGATAATAGAAAAAAGAGTGCACACACACACACACACACACACACACACACACACACACACACACACACTAATAGAAAAAAGAGTGCACAAGCACACACACACACACACACACACACACACACCTGGGCCTATTAGCATTTTAAGTGTCACCCCACTGCCTCCAACAGCCTCCATCAGGCTTGGCAACAAGCACGACTTGATATTTCTGCCCCCGTGACACGCCTCCAAAGTAAATCTCTGGAGACATGCTTGCATAATGTCTCCAACACCTCACAGTGTGTTCTACACCTCCAGCACCTTGTGCGTACCATGCTGTGTTCCTGCTGCGATACGCAGGCTATTATTATCGGCCCAATCTCAGTCTCACAGGTGAGGCAGCAGTGGTCATGTTCCTGACCGTCTCCTGGACACAATAGAGGGCCACAGCTGTGCTGGAGCCCCTGTCCTCCGTCATGCTTCTCCTCCAGGTCTTGGTGTCCTCACTCCTATAGTGCTGGAGATGAGGCGTATTGCACTTAACCCCTGGTGTCCTCCCTCCTATAGTGCTGGAGATGAGCAGTATTGCACTTAACCCCTGGTGTCCTCACTCCTATAGTGCTGGAGATGAGGCGTATTGCACTTAACCCCTGGTGTCCTCACTCCTATAGTGCTGGAGATGAGGCGTATTGCACTTAACCCCTGGTGTCCCTCACTCCTATAGTGCTGGAGATGAGGCGTATTGCACTTAACCCCTGTGTGTCCTCACTCCTATAGTGCTGGAGATGAGCAGTATTGCACTTAACCCCTGTGTGTCCTCACTCCTATAGTGCTGGAGATGAGCAGTATTGCACTTAACCCCTGGGTGTCCTCACTCCTATAGTGCTGGAGATGAGGCGTATTGCACTTAACCCCTGGTGTCCCTCACTCCTATAGTGCTGGAGATGAGCAGTATTGCACATAGGGTCTCTTTAACCCCTGGGTGTCCCTGAGGCGTATTGCACTTAACCCCTTGGTGTCCTCCCTCCTATAGTGCTGGAGATGAGGCGTATTGCACTTAACCCCTGGTGTCCTCCCTCCTATAGTGCTGGAGATGAGGCGTATTGCACTTAACCCCTGGTGTCCTCCCTCCTATAGTGCTGGAGATGAGGCGTATTGCACTTAACCCCTGGTGTCCCTGAGGCGTATTGCACTTAACCCCTTGGTGTCCTCCCTCCTGCAGATGGGGGGCCTGACTGATCAGAAGGGCGGCATCCTGTCGGTGGACCAGCTGGAGCTGCAGTATTACGAGGCTCAGTTGGAGCTCTACGACATTAAATTTGAGATCCTGAAAAACGAGGAGCTGCTGCTGGTCGCACAAATCGACACCGTGCGCCGGCAGATGAAAGGTACTAAAGGCAAGATATGCACTGTTCGCATGCACACACTCACACACACACACACTCACACACACACACACACACACACACACACACACTCAAACACACACGTACACATCTGGACATGTTATGCAAAGAGACGCATTAGGCATCTGCTGACTGAGTCACGGCTCGGGGATAATCTGCCAAAATAGCCCGATTTTCACACACTTGTCATTTGTGTGCGCGAGTGCCGTGGCATCCTGGGCTGAGCACCGACGCGAGGAGGGGAAGAGGAGGCGACTCAGCCCTCAGCAGACAGGCCCCACATATTTATTTCCACAAGACCAGGCTTGAGTTGAAACGGTGCCACAAAAGCATATTTACAAGGGATGATTTATTCATGCAAATGGACCCTAATTGCAGCTCCGGGGGAATAGTTTGTTTGTTTCTGTGTGCAGTTTTGGGACCAGCTCGCAGTTGGCTTTGTATTTATTTATAAAACATGAAAAAGCACCCATGAGTCGTGTGTGATGTGAATCTCCTCTTCTGGCAAAGGGGAAAAACTGGAACATTGAAATGAATGAATGAATGAATGACAGAAAAAAAGGGATGTTTTGCGTGTGTGTGGACCTCAGACAGACTTGAGCTGACAGTGTAGGATTGTGAAGGTATGTAAGTGATGGCAAGCCAGCCTGACGGTGATCCAGTGATACATAGCGCTACCGTGTTTTTGATCTAATCGAAAGCCTGAAAGTGATATTCATTGGATGTGAATGCATGTATTATTAGCCGTCTTATAAATTAATGATTCACTTGATTAATCTGAATTAATGTAAAAGTAAATGAACGATTGACTTAATGAACTCTTAATGAGCCAGAGGATAAAGGGGGGGGATCCTATAGAACACAGACCAAGGGGTGGACTGGAGAGTGACCGAGGTGTCTTTGCGCAGAGCTGAAAGAGGAGGTTGTGTACTACGACACGTGCGAGGACCCAGAGGAGCTGCACAGCATCATCCAAACGTCCGGTCAGCACGAGCCCAGCCACCCCACCCACCCCGCCCGGAGCCTGAGCAAGAGACTGCAGCAGCTGGAGAGCAAGCGGGGGGCCATCTGTGCCCGGAGAGCTTACCTGCGCAATAAGAAGGTCCGCCGCCCTCGTCTCCCTGGCCTCACCTGCAGCAGGCCACACACAGACACACACACACACACACACACACACACACACACACACACACACACACACACACACACACACACACACACACACACACACTCAGCACTGTAAACTCAGAGAGACAAAGTTCCCACTCACTAACTCTCCTCCGAGGAGCCTCTTTAAGTGACCTTGTACTTTATTCATTTCCTAAATCATGTAGGTAAATGACCTAGACATTTCCCAAGCCTCATACATACTAATATAGAAGCTAGGTGTTGATAATAAATGTCCATTTTTGTGAACGCATGCTGTTTCAAATGTTCTGTCTTCATTAGGATCAGTGTGTGGACGCTCACGAACAGAAGGACCGCTTGGCTCAGGAGAGAACCGTTCAGTTTGTTCAGCACCACAGCGTCCAGTTGGTGAGTATACCGCCCAGCTAGGCCTTACCTGACTAGACTAGTCTTGTCAAAACGGGTGTCGCACGAGGCGTTTGTTTGTCTCACACGTCTTTGATTGGCGGCGCGCCAGGAGAGTCGGAGAGACAAGCGAGTATAATGAGCGCTTATACAAAGCTCTTGTGAGATTGGGACTCGTTTACATAGTTTAGCTCTGAAACGGCGTTCCCCCTGAGCCATTAGCCTCGCTGTGCTGTGTGATTGCAGAAACGAGAACAGCGGAAAGAGGAGGAGCAGAAGAGGAAGGAGTGGGTGGACCTGGAGCGGGAGAAGACCCTCAACCGGCTGCGCTCCTTCAGAGAGGTAATCTCCGTCTCCGCCATCACCACCACCATTGGCACCGCCAGCAGCACACACACACACACACACACACACACACACAGCCTGACTTGATGAAGAGTCCCCCAGGTGGTCTAATCAGTTTCCTGTACTCCCTATGATCTCCCTCTGTGTGTTAGCTTGTCATTTCGACAGGATCACCGCTCTCTGAGCTTCCTGTAATGAATCGGGCTTTTTGTAAGACCTCTGCGGCCATCTCCTAAACACGTTCAGCGCAGTTGGAGTGGAGCTGTGTCTACTTTCATGAACGCGAAAGAAATTGTTACTACTCAAAGAGATTCCATGCCATGATTAGGTATGCTGTGAGGTTGGCAATGTGATTTAGTTTATGTTTTTGTTTTTCTAGAAGCGGCAAGGCCAGTTTGTCTTGAAAACTCCTCGGACCAGGGCCATCCCGAAGGCCTCGAGTGTCTATGAGGACACGTCCCAGCCGCTGTCCATCATCAGTTTACCGCAGTTAGATGGCGGTGCTGTCGCTTCCTCTCTCGCCTCCCCCAAGAAGAAGCAGCCCAAACCCAGAGACATCCCCATCCAGATCTTTGTCTCTCCAGGACCGAAAGCTGCAACGCCTCCACCGGCCTCCACCCTGCCGCCACCTCCACAGGCGTCCAACCCACCGCCTCCTCCACCTCCTCCGCCACCTCCTCTCCCACCACCTCCTCCTCCACCTCCTCTTCCAAGCTTCCCCATAAACCAGCCAAAGAAGCTGGACTCCCCCAAGCCCCTCGACGAGAAAGAAGCACCTCCATTCCCTGCCAAAAACACCCTCAAGCAAAACATAGGTGAGATACATACATACAGTACAAACCACATTAAAATTCTTCTTTAACTCCGTGTCAAGTTAAATATGGCAGACGGCTCCCTCAAACAAGCATAATAAACAAGTGTCCCTGGCTTAAGGTGCGTTTCCATCGAAGATGCTCCACCGAAAGCCAAGCGTGGTCTAAGACTAATCCTAATTGCATCCTGGGAAAGGCGCCCATATTGGTAAACAGAAAAGACGGGTCTTGTTTTTGTATGGTTTCACATTGAGGCAGTGAAGCTCTGACTGTCTGCAGAAGATTGTGCTCAGCAAACAGGCGGCCGAGACGCCGACTCCAGTTCCTGAGTGGAATACTGGTGCAGTGTCTGGGCTCCAGGGCCATGGTGAAAGAGAGGTTTGGAGCGAGAGCTCCTTCAGGAAGTCACTGGTTTACTGTCTCTGCTGAGCTTCCCTCCGGTGTGCAGCTAATGGCTACCGTAAGACATGTTTACACTGGTGGGCCATCCTGTGCCACTCTAAGCACAGTCTCTGAGGTGAAGTCTTCTGCCAGAGCGGAAGGGGACTGAAGTCCCGAGTCCTTTTCCTCAGCTAAAATGGGTTTAATGTAGAGACTAACTTTGACAATTGTTTTGTGTATAATATATTTTTTTGTATGTTTAAATCAGTTCTGAAGAAGCGTTTGCACCAGAAATAGACTCTACATGGGTAGTTTACATTCTAAGTTGTTTGTTTGTTTGTTTGTTTAATCCATAGGCTCCATGGACGAGGTGCTGGCGTCCTTACAGAGAGGGCAGATCCAGTTGCGCAAGGTGCCCCCGCCGAGCTCCAGGCCGGCCGGCAGCCCGTCGGAGAGCGCAAGGGACAGCATCCTGTCGGCCATCCGGCAGGGCGTGAAGCTGAAGAAGGTGGAGCCGGACCCGTCGGGACCTGCCCCGGGCAGCCGGGACTCGGAGCTGGAGCGCAGCATCAAGGCCGCCATGCAGAGGATGAAGAGGGTGTCCTCGGACTCCGACGATGACGAGGACGAGTCGGACGACCACGGCGACACCCAGTCCGAGGAGTGGTGCAGCTGAAGACGCTCCGGGCCTCTCTCTCTCTCTCTCTCTCTCTCTCGACGCCAGAACCAACAAAAATCCCAAGTATTGTGCAAGGCCAATGGTATGCATTCACATGCTAGCTTTCTCTGAACTGTTACCTGATCAATAGTGTTTTTCTTTTTTTACTTGACGTTGAGAGAAAAAGCAAACGCTTAAAGCGCTATATCGGGGCTTCGTTCACACAGGTAACCTACCAAGGGTCTTTTTATGATTTTGATAGTAAGGCACTTTGATCAGAAAATCCAAATGTGACTCTACTTGTCCAGTAAGATGTCCTGCTGGAGTATAAAGTCTGCTCTTATCTATGAAGTCTGCTATGATCTACAATCTCAGAACAGGGACAGTCCAGTCAGAATAACTCATGAATGAAGGACTCCGAAATGGGGCATTGAATTCATTCCCAATGGTTATCATGGTTACAGAACTACAGAATTGTTAAAGGCAGAGAAAGTCCTTAGAAAATATATAATAATAGCCTGTATTTAGAGATTTCCAGAGTGTATACAACATTAAGACACTAAAACCATGAACAACAATAAGTAGAAAGTGGCAGCCTTTGCACTTTGATGGGCGCAGATTCTGGCTGCACTTCAATGCACATAAACATGACCTTGTAGCCTTCGACATGTCTCTTTTATGTCTGTGGGAGTTCCTTAAAAGGAAAAGTGTGTTGCATGTTGACGTGGTGCATCATGATGTTGGCACCATACAATTTACTATTTGCGTGTATGTGTGTGTGTGTGTGTGTGTTTTAAACGTGGCAATATTTGGTAGTGCAGCAAAGCAATGTTTAAGGCGTGCTGACATGAAATAGAGGGATACGTGCGTCTACTTTTCAAGGTGACTTCATTTGTAAGCAGTCTCTGCCATAACCACAGAAATCCAGTAAACCTTGACCTTTGTCTCAAAGCGGAGTATTGCTCAAGCATAAATGTGTTAGTATAATCTTTGATTTACAGCCCTGTGTTGCACTTAATTTAACCCGACTATGTTACCAGAAATTGAAGGCGTGATGTCATGCACTGATATTTTTCTTTGCCTTTTTTTTTCTCCTTTCAGTTGAATTTCTTTCTTTTTTTGCTTAAGTACTTAATCAGTTTTTATGGAATTACAGTTTGTAAAAAAAAACACTATAATTAAATATGCAAAAGTGCCTTGAGGATTGTGTTGTTCATTACAATTTTTAAAAAAAAAAAAGACTATTGATGTATTCTGCTACAAACAAGTACTAGATAAACGTGTATAGCCCACAGGAGAATAGCACTGGCGTTGTAGATATCATCCAAAGTCTTTTTGACGGGGAGCACGTGTGCCATTTTGTTTTTGATCATGATTAATGTGTAGCTCTGTGAAAACCTGTGAGCTCACGTCTGCAACACGTCACATCTGACGCAGATGCCATGTGCCTGCCTGAGTGCATTTAATGTCGCTGCCATCTAGTGGTTCTAGTGAAGTTCCCTCCCTCCCTCCTCCGTGCCAGAGGCCTGTTGCTCCAGTGCTTCCCTCGTTGAGGCGGACTCTTTGCATTAAAGGCCACCAGGGATCTTTATGGCTCCAGGTCAAAAATGAATGAGTGGCAGTGGTGCATATAGCAACATAAATGTTCTGAGGTCCTATTCTATAGACCTCTGAAGTTCGCCTACAAAAAGGATCCAAAGCTGCCATCTTTGCCCATATAAGGAGATCCGGGAGTCAATTGAAGCTAACTGCCTATGGCAAGTTGCATGGTAAGTTAGCTCTGGGGTAGCAAAGATCAAAGTGTGCCGTCCTCACCTACCGAAGATCACAGTAGCCACTAGACGGCAGTGGACAAAACTATGTAGTGAAAAACGTCTTCATTTCCAATGTCATCATCCCCGCTAGAGTTTAACAGGTGCGATAATTGAAAATCCCCATGTTATTTTCCCATAGAAAAAATCTTAAGATACCGGATCTCCTTATTTGGGCCAAGATGGTGGCTTTTTTGTAGGCGAACTTCAGAGGTCTATAGGTCTTTGTGTCCTTACAACATGACTGAGGGAGGTCTTGAAAGACACCAGTTCCATGCCTTACATGGCAAGGCCGTATGACTTCTTTAAACACATTATGGGCAAGTCAATATTGTTAGAAGTGGTAAAAGCCAATTGAAAAAAAAAAGTCTTTATCCTGATTTCTGATTGATGCTAAAGCTCTGTAGACATCAAAACTCAAAGATGCCCACTTGACATTTGACATAGCTGGGGGCACAGTAGAAGAACACAAAAAGTCTTCCTTGGTGTTGGGAAAATCCGTGCTGAAACCTTTAGAGATGATCCAGATCCAGCCATGGCTTTTCTCTAGACGTGACCTGCAAGGGGGGTTACTACCTGTTGTCCTGAGGGCGTCTTCCCTCTCGCCTGCAGGCACGCTCTCCTTTGTCAGCGGTGTGTGGCGGTGGCATGCCGGCGCCCGGGGGGACAGGATGGGGACACCTGGGGAGGAGAGCACCGCAGGCGCCGGGAAAAACCGCCAGGGCAGCGCCGGTTCCTGGCAAATGGTGTTACTATGGCAACAGGATGGCTCCAGAGTGGTAGCCTACGGTTATATCGCAGCAACACTCTTAATTATGTTTCCCCCAACTCGCCCACTCATCCCCCATCACACTGCGGACTGAGATACTACAGGAGACAGGCAGAAGAGTCACTGGTGTACGGTGTGCTCTCTGAAAAACACCAGCCACAAAAAAAACACAGACAAAAAAAAATGAAGATGTCATATAGCAAGCCCTTTTCATTGTTTTGTGCAATGACGCTTTCGACCATAGGAGACATTTTACTGCAGGAAACGCTTCAGCCTTTTCTATTGCAGAAGTAGCTGCACCTGCGTGTGGGTGTCAGTCTGTCTCAAGTTTATTGGTTCTCATCATTCCTCGTCATTCTCCTCATGCTGTTTTTATTGCCCATCTCAGGGACCAGGTGGTGGCTGCGTGCGCGCGGCGAAGACATCACTTTAGAGCATCATGTGCCAGGATTACGCACTCACTCACACTTCCAGCTCTCCCACTCCCTCACTCCCAGCCGTTTACATTAGCCCCCTCACAATGATGGCTGAATCAATACGAGGAGTGTGTGGGATCAAGTTGCCACGGCAACGTGTCCTCCCGAGTGTTTGCCGCAGCCGCTTGCACCGAGGGATGGAGGGATGTGGGAGACTGCCGCTGACTTCACTCCCACTCCTCCCGCAACCCTGTTACCTACGCTGAACCTGCCAGCCAGCGCAAGCCGCCCGCACCACATCAGTCTCACACTGGCTGTGGGTAGTCTCCCACAATGCTTTGCATTACAGAATGTTACACAAAAGCAAATGTGAACTGAAATGTGGTTACTGCAATACCTACGCAGTAGTTTGATACTTACAAAGGAGAGCATGAGATGTGGTTTCAAATGATTCTTTTTTTTTTTTTTAAAGAAAACACACATGAACACCCCATTTGTAGTTAAACTATATTTGAACAGTTATCAACTCTATATGGTACAACTTCGTTCAGAAAATCACAAAAAGTGAAAAGGAGTCAATTGTCTCAGGAGCAGGAAAAAAAGGTCAAGTGTTCTCAGTATAATATTTAGCAAGGATTCCCTCACTTCGGAGGTCTCTTTTCAGTGTGTGGATTTACTTGGTGTGGCGTCCCCCAGGCAACGGCCCCTGGGGTGGGTCTGGGCCAGATGAGGGCCGGCCTGGGATGGGAGAGTCCACTCTGGAGAGAACACCATGCAGGGTGAACTCCAACAGTGACTTACAACTGAACATTTACAGCAAACATTTCCCTACAGTGAGTCTATAATGAGATGTTCGTTCCATTCCCAACAGTCACAGCTAGCAAACAAGAAGAATGTGGCTGTTGTCAGAAAGGCAATTTTCACATTTTAACTTTGGAAAAGACACAGAGAACATGTGACATCACCATCCCTTCAAAACACATAATAATTCCATATAAAGTCAGCACCCAAAAAAAATCAAACAAAAAAAAAAACTGTATCTCAATTTATCAATAACATTAGGACATTGTTTTCATAATGCTAGTTTGCTGCTAGAAAGAGTCAAACTGAATCTATAGGCACCAGCACAAAGTTTGGAAACTGAGTTGCAGCATCGGACTGTATTACAGACCTGACCCAACTCCGCTTGAAGAAGTACACTTTCCATGTAATCCCCAAAGTCTAGCAGCAACAGCACATCCCTTGAGCCCAAACACACTATCATACGGAGAGAGAGAGAGAGAGAGAGAAAGAGAGAGAGAGAGAGAGAGAGAGATTGAAGTATGGGAAGCACATCCATTACATAAACTACAAAGTGAAAGACGCACATTTCTTCTCAAAATGGATGAAATCGGCACCACCACATGCAAAAATCCTTTGAATTTAGCATTCAAAACAAATGGGTTTCCTAGCATAGGTTCGGGGTAACTGGTAGGTATTGTAATTTTCCCAATCCTACTGAGAATGAACAAGAGCCCCCTTCATTATTATGCACATACACTTGAGCCGACCAGGCACCTGCATTTCTTAATGCACTGTTTGATCTTACTGAGGCAGGTCTCATGCAAGTCTGCATGCCACAACATCCATGGGATGTGCTCAGCTTTCATCAACTGCTCTCCAGTCTCACTGGCTCTAGACATGAGTCCTTATATGGGCTAGTACCTTTGTAAACAGAGGTAAACTACCCCAGGAGCCCGTTAGATTCTGCTTTCATAGAAATATCAAAGTGGTTATTAATTTAATCCTCGATTGCTCTGGCTTTGAGAAGCCCCAGAGAGCTTGCCAGCTTAGAGGAACTCCAAGCTGAGGCACTTTTGTGACACTGCCGTTCATGTATGTGCATATCGAATGACCAAAATGTCCCCCCAAAAACAACCTGAGATCATTTGTGAAACCGACGTACAGGTTCCGGTTTCACCCCTCATACGTACTCGAGGTCTCCAGTGTAATTGTGATCTATTATTACTTACATGAGTGAAGCTAGCCGTATACCTTATCTCACCGTTAGCCCTTTGAGAAACCCCTTTGCACCTCCACATCTGTTCTATGAGCGTGGACTGCGGCAAACACGCGCACAGATGTCACAGCAAGACAGACAGACAGGCAGACTGACTGACAGACAGACAGATAGACGGATAGATTGACAGACCGACAGAACCCTCCACCCTTTAACCCTAGAAGATATGGCATGGTAGCCATATTGCAGGACTGTGCCACGGTTCAGAATTAAGATGCAATGCACACTTATCAGCAGGAGCATCCCGGGTCGTGGCGCTCTCCCTCTTCCTCATGGCCATTGTTTTATAGCTGTTACTTTTTCATTTATTATTGTGATTGTTCTCCATTACAAGTGGAATCCACTTGGGACGTGGTACCGTGGTGATCTATGCTGACAACTTCCCATCTCCGGTGTTTCCCATAGTGGCCTCGGCACACAGCGGATCTCCTAGTTGTCAAGGCCCAGTTTGGACAGGCCCTGCCTGACCTCGTGCAGCTCGTCGATTTTGCCCTCCAGAACATCCATGAACTTCTTCAGCTCGCCCTTCATGTCCCCTTGCTTTTGTTGGCTCTCCTCAACGTCGCTTTTGAGGACGACCATCTTCTCAGACAGCTCTTTATTTGCCGTTTCAGCAGCCTAGAAATAAAGAGGGGGGAAAATAATACATACATTAGTCCCACTGGCCAACTGTGCCAGAATGTAGAGCACACAAAAATAGGGTCAAATTATGGTCACAGGGTCCATCTTGACATTTATTCTGGTCTTGGAGGCAGCAGTGGGAGGGATAAACTTGTTTAGCGCCCGGTGGAATCTCCACAGCTGACCCCTGAAACCTGAACCTGCTCGTAGGGTCCTGTCTCTAAATAGGCTCGAGTGGCTCTATCTAAAGTGGCTAGAGGGTTTGCTGCGGTTCGGCTGGGCGATGTGTGTGTGTGTGTGTGTGTGTGTGTGTGTGTGTGTGTGTGTGTGTGTGTGTGTGTGTGTGTGTGTGGTGCCTGCGTGACGCCATCTTCTCTGTGGCCCGATTGCTGTTGTGATAAGGGCGTGGAGAGACTCACACAGCTGCTCATGGCCCGAGGCCTGCCGCTTAGATCATACTGGTTCCACAGACACAAGGACCCTCCCTGCATTGAGCTTCACTGATGTTAGAAACCTTCACATCATACACCACCGTGTTTTTACAGTTCAGTTAAACCGAATGAGTGTATAAAATTACAGTGTGTAAGTTAGTACACTGTATAAAGAGCCACTGCATTCAGCTTACATTTTGGTAACAGACAGCCAATGCTTGAAAACTAAAAGGAAACTAAGCGGAAACGAACTCTCTATAGAGGGTGGGGCAGAACAAATGTCAACAATCCATGGCGGCATGCAAATGTCTGATAGTGGAGCCGTTACTGTTGATGAGCACAATTCTGATTCCGTTGACCTTTAGGAGCCAGTCTTTTGCCTACAGCCAAATCACAGGCGCGCTTTCCGTAACAGAGATTTAGTGGAATCACACAACGCTGTTATCATAATGCAAGAAGCCCGTGAAATTATTGCATACAATGTCTGTTGTGCTACATGCAGTCATTCGAATCAAACGAATATGTGCTGAAGGCAGCATAAACAGGTGCTCCTGGTGTCTCTGGGTAAAAGGGTGGTGGGGGGGGGAGAGGGGGGAGGGCAGAGCAGCCTCTTGCCGTGCTACAATCCTGATGACAGGATGGAACACTCCTCTCACACGCTCACACAGATCACCAGCTCCAGGATCACATGTACTGTAGGGCCAGGGAGTACGCAGGGCTACTGTGCGGAATGCTATCACTAATGGTCATCACTTCTCACTCTGGGATTTCATTCGCTTTTGCATGCAAGAGAAAAGAGGGACATTTTAAGTGCACTGAGAGAGACATGAGACATTAAAATGAGACTATGAGAGGACTAATAATTTCCATCCCGTTTCCAAAAGACAATAGAAACTGAAAGAATGACGATCACAGACAGACTGAAGGAGGAATGTAAATAGAAACAGACACAAAGATGTCATTAAGTACTTATGTGTTCAAGAATGAACCATCATCATGACCAAAGTGACGCTAAGCTCTTTGGCTTGTGGAACCAGTTTACAATGTACCAAAAAGAAAAGAAAAGAACACCTTTCACCACCCAGAACACAATCGTCATCATGGCATGTCTGGTGACTCTGCTCGAGGACGGTGTTGTGTTTATACAATATGCCCGCAGTGATTCCCTTAAACGTCATCCACGTCCCTCGCCTTGTCATGTTCATTGTGCAACAGAACACATTACAGCCATATCACGCACGTGAGGACGCCTACCTGTAATTTTCCAGTGATGCTCTCACATTCAGCCATGAGCTGTGGGATGATCTCAGCTTGCTTCCGCAGGTTCTCCAGCTCCTGAAACACACACACACACACACACACACACACACACACGTCAACGTCAACGCCCAGCAACATGCTAGCTCCACTTCGGGCACTCCAAGAAATACATCTGGAGAATTTCCAGTATGGGAGACATGACATGACATGAGATGAAATAAAGAACTGGGGCTGTGTGTGCAGGGGGCACGGATGAGCTCGAATGAAAAAAAAAAAAAAAAAAAAAATGGCCCATAAAATTTTCATCCAGTCATGACAAAGAGCGGGTGGAGAGGCAAGTCTACTCTGCTTACACAGCATGCCGGCGGGTGGAGGCAGCACACATTAAACCGCGCGTCAGTCACTGTGGCTGCGTGACACGGCGCCATGAAACTTTCATGCGAGGCAGGCCTGTGGGGGGGGGGGGGGTCGGCACGGAGACGGAGACGGCCCAGCCGCTGCCACCCGGCCCAGGGGCTCAGGCTGACATGCACTCGCAGAGACGCCGTCACTCGTGCCCAGGGCAACATGGCTGTCAATGCTGGCTGGTAAAAACATGGCCCCGTTTGGACTAAAATGTCTTCCAAGAACATCAGAGGGGTGTGTGGGGAAGGGGGGGGGGGCTTCACATTTGTATGGGCACTGTCTTCCTCCCTCTTTCTGGAGAGCACACATGTTCAAAAGGCAGCCCCACTACTTTGGATGTTTGGTCTGAATGGTCTTTTCAGTGGTGCTGCTGGTGCAGTGAGAGGAGAGGGGTGTGTGTCAGGACCCGAGCTGTGCTGGTGCAGTGGAGAGGAGAGGGGTGTGTGTCAGGACCCGAGCTGTGCTGGTGCAGTGGAGAGGAGAGGGGTGTGTGTCAGGACCCGAGCTGTGCTGGTGCAGTGGAGAGGAGAGGGGTGTGTGTCAGGACCCGAGCTGTGCTGGTGCAGTGGAGATGAGAGGGGTGTGTGTCAGGACCCGAGCTGTGCTGGTGCAGTGGAGAGGAGAGGGGTGTGTGTCAGGACCCGAGCTGTGCTGGTGCAGTGGAGAGGAGAGGGGTGTGTGTGTGTCAGGACCCGAGCTGTGCTGGTGCAGTGGAGAGGAGAGGGGTGTGTGTCAGGACCCGAGCTGTGCTGGTGCAGTGGAGAGGAGAGGGGTGTGTGTCAGGACCCGAGCTGTGCTGGTGCAGTGGAGAGGAGAGGGGTGTGTGTCAGGACCCGAGCTGTGCTGGTGCAGTGGAGAGGAGAGGGGTGTGTGTCAGGACCCGAGCTGTGCTGGTGCAGTGGAGAGGAGAGGGGTGTGTGTCGGGACCCAAGCTGTGCGTCAGGCAGGCTGCAGCTGCCTCCATCTGATGCTCCAGCGCTGAACGCCACATTAGCCGCCTGCCGGCCCCCGCAGAGGGGACCCTCGCTGACACGCAGGCGGGGAGGGGAGGGGGGGGTGGGGGGGGGGAGGAGGGATGGCAGCGAAAAAGACAACAGCGCCGAGCGCAAACGTCAATGCTAATGAAATACTTGTCTGCAGGCAGGAGAGCGGTTAGCCATTAACAAGCACAGGTCAGGATTTGGCCCTTCCGCAATGTTCTCCGGCTTAATTACAGCGAGCAGGCGCGGCAGCGCCGTGAGACCCGAATACTCCCCCCCAACCCCCCCCCCCCCCCCCCCCCCCAGCGTCCCCCAGCGCGGGATGGAGTGGGAGGACCGGCGAGCTGATGTGGGACCGCTGATGACAGTGCAGACTCATCACTTCACACTCTCTCTTTGTTTTGCCTCCATTACTGCAACTGAACATGAGCACACAGCCAACCAAACAGGCCGAGTTGTCTGTGTGTATTTTAAAATCCCTGTGATCCTCTCACCGAGTAAACATGTCTCACGTCACCTTTTTTTTTTTTTTATAAGCACAGCCCATAATAGCTCTGCAAGGTCAATTTGTACAAAATAATAATAACACTGAACAAATAAAAACACTATTATTATGTCAAACAAAGTGGTTTTTCCAATGCTCAGCAAACGGAAATTAAGTTCAGTTAATCAGACGCAGTCTGGCTTCAAAGGCAGCAACGTGAGCGGGGCGCGTCATTCTCTCATGCTAAGGCCACACTGCTGGGGCCCTGGGGAGGCATATGGGGCCGCTGGCTGCCACCTCCCCACTGGCCCCTGATCCCTCTCTGGCCCGGGCCGCCCCACTGCTCCCTGGGTGAACCTGCTGCTGGGGGAGGAGGAGGAGGAGGAGGAGGAGGGGGAGGAGGAGGAGGAGGAGGAGGAAGAGGAGGAGCCAGCTGTGCCCAGTCTATCTGACCTGGCAGGCAGCAGGGCTAATTCCACCCTGGCGCATAGCTCAGGACGCAGCTCAACACTCAGTCTGTCAGGAGTCGGCAGGTGACGACAGTGTCAACGGAGACGGACAGGGGTTAGGCATGAGCGGCATAAATGTGGCCGGCTTCCCGTTCCCGTCAATGAACTTGTGTGTCCGTCAAACTGTGTGTGTCCGTCAAACTGTGTGTTTGTGTGTGTGTGTGTGTGTGTGTGTGTGTGTGTGTGTGTGTGTGTGTGTGATCTCACCTGCTCTTTGTCCTGCAGCTCAGCCTCCAGCTCCTGTACTCGGAGTGTGAGCTGGGCGTTCCTCTCCTTCTCCTGGTTGGCCTCCTTGCACTGGGCCTCCAGCTCTGTGATCTGGGAGCAGATGGCCGTTCAGCACGTCAATCACAGCCAACAACCCCCAACCAACATTGCTCAAAACTGCTCTCTACGCTCTGAGTCACAAGACTGCGTGTGCTGTCCATGTGTTTTCAAGGACAAACGCTGAGTAACCCTCGAGTGACAACATAATAGTACATATGCACACACACACACACGCATGCACACACGCACGCACGCACACACACGCACACACACACACACGCGCACACACACACACACGCACACACACACGCACACACACACGCACACACACACGCACACACACACGCACACACACACGCACACACACACACACACACACACACACACGCATGCACATATGTACACACGCACACACGCGCACGCGCACGCACACGCACACACACACACACACTAGATGGGTTTAACTGAGTTAAGAAAGGTTAAAAAGTCAATGGCTTTTCAACTTTCCTTTTGTCTGCGACACACCTACGGTGGCATGTACCTATCTGGCCAAGTACAGTACAGGTATCATACGCTACCTTGCTCCTGAGCTGATCACCTTCTTCCTTGCAGGTGGCCAGCTGCTTTTTCCACGTCTCAACATTAGTATTGGACTCTTGCAGGGAGTCTACCAGACGAGCATTGCTCTCCTTCAAGGTCTGTAGTTCAGTCTCCCACTTCTTGGCATTAGTATTACTGAAAGACAGTGGAACAACA
Source organism: Sardina pilchardus (assembly GCF_963854185.1). Classification (NCBI taxonomy): domain Eukaryota; kingdom Metazoa; phylum Chordata; class Actinopteri; order Clupeiformes; family Clupeidae; genus Sardina; species Sardina pilchardus. The sequence goes on from NC_085004.1 coordinate 2,653,905, forward strand.
ACATGAATATGGGACAGGGATTGGCTACTTTGATTGCTAGCGGTGTCTGGCAGACAAGATATTATAATGTACCAGTCCCCCCGCTACACACACACACACACATTTTTTTCTCCAAGGACACGGTGACTAGAGGAACTGCGCATGGAGGTAAACATGTCTGAGCTCCCTGTGGAAGGTAACCCATGGAGCTGCGCTCTGCTGCCACACACAATAACACATCTTTGTCAAGGTGTTGATGGCCTGTCTACACAGAAGGCCATCACAGGATATCAAAGAAAACAACAACTCAGTGGGGAACTGTGACAAAAAGCACCGTGTCCGGTGTACCTTTGCTCCACGGCCGTCTTTAGTCGGTCGTTCTCGGTCTGGAGTAGTGCGGTCTCCGGGCCCCCATGAGAGATCTTCTCGTCGTCGGTGCCGTTGATGCTGGAAGCCTGTGTGGACGAGGGAGTCTCCCGACCAGACTCCTGTCAGAGCAGAGGGAGAGATGGTGACAAGAGTGCACAAATATCCTCCATCACATCAGAGAGAGAGAGAGAGAGAGAGAGAAAGAGAAGATAAGAAAGAATGGGATTATGGCACCACTATTCTACGCTGCTTCCGTTCCAGACCTCCTCAGAGAAGCTGCTTTAAGAGAACAAAAGAGAATACACTTGAGAATGGTGCCTTTACTCAAACATTCAGGAGAACCACGGCTCTTATTTCTTTGGTATGAGCATCTGGAATGATGAATGTAAGGGATCAAACTGGGCAGAAGTAGGTTAGTCCACTGGAAGAGTGTTTTCTGGGCGCTAAAGTAGCACTGGTGGTGTTTCACTGCCAAATACATCACAACTGGTCTAGTAGGTTGCACAGGTTTGAAATATGCACTAGTTAGGCCTACATACAACCAAACTAAGATCACAATTAAATGATCTAATTTCAAATTAATAAATATTCACAATTAATATATAGCAATGTGTGTAATATCAATTTGTAATTGTGCATTCTATATGCTGTATAAAGCACACTTTACTGTCCAATGTACTCAAAATGTGGCTCACTGACTAAAAATCTTAATGTCATGATTGTGTCAATGCCATGTCGGCACAGTTTCCAAAGCAGTCAGAAATCTCCAAGGTGAGATATCCTCCCTCATGTAGCAATATAACCGTGTGTGACTAATATAAATCCCCACAGCTGTTAAATAATAAAAGGCAAATACACCTCTCAGTTGTTGCAAGATGTAGGCTACAAACAGCGATGAAAAGGAGAACAACTTCTGAGACGTCTGTCTATGCTGAGATTATTTCTTTATTTCTGCCGGAGCTGTAAAATATCAGACAAAATGTATCTAATATCCAAGCTACACTGAAGTCTATTCAGAGCACTGCAACCCTGAAGTCAACTTGTCAATTGGGCGATAGCCTAGAGTCAAGATTGCATTGGTCTCGTACCAAGACTGACAAATTAGCCTTATTTACACATAGCTGTTTTCAGGTTTGGGAGGTTAATTTGCATAGCAGCTCCTGGTGTGCGATGGATGACCCTTCACCTTTGGCTAGCTGAGCAGCTCCACTAATCGCTAACTCCTCCATAACCTTACTCATGCCTGGGGTCACAAACCGGACACACATGGCACACAGAGCTGTTATGTCATGGTGAGAATTGGAGCCAATTTTCACTGGCATGGTATACACGTAGGACATATTTTGTGTGTGTGTGTGTGTGTGTGTGTGTGTGTGTGTGTGTGTAGGTGTGTGTAGGTGTGTGTGTGTGTGTGTGTGTGTGTGTGTGTGTGTGTGTGTGTGTGTGTGTGTGTGTGTGTGTGTGTGTAAAGTAGCTAAAGGGTCCATCAATGCTTTGATTACATTTCCTGAATCACACTGTGCTTGGGAAAAATCCATTAATTTGTTAGATATAATGAGAAGTGTGCTCTATTACGCAACACTAGACATGGGACCGCACACCATCTGCAGAGCCTGACCTGGGAATGGTTGCTGGAGGTCTCCATCTTATCCTGAGACTTGTCTCTGGCCAGTTTTGCAGCCTCTTTTACCTCCTGAAATTTCTCTGCAAACTGTTGACAAAAAAATATAAAGGAATAGTTCCATCATTCCAACAACATTTCATTTATTTGACAGCACAATGAGCTTGGTAGGTAGAGCATTTAAATTCCTGGGAGTAATTAGCCTCCGGATGCATTATTAGATAACTGGCCCTGGGACCTTGACTGACCTTTGTGAGTTGCTGTTCTGATGCGAATCCCAGTCCAAACACGGTGTTAGCCCTGCTGTCCGCCCACTGGCCAAACTTCTGGGAGGTCTTAGTGAAGGTCATGTTGGGTGTGATTGTGCTATTAATTATCACCTGTTGAAGAGGGCAAAAAAAAGGAGTCTGTTTAATTAAACTACTGTACTGTGGCTAGTCCTGAAGAGTTCGCTCATCATCATCCAAATGGCTCATAATGTACCAACGCATAATGAGTTCATCCCTCTAGAGTAATGGCAGCAGGCTAACAACAAAACTTCAGGAATACAATTCAATGTTTGAGTGTTTGAATACACATTTGAATACAATCACAAATCAAGAGCCTAAATACTGATCAGGTTTGACCTGATTTAAAAAAAAAACAAAAAAAAAACCTTCATACATTCTGAGCCTGAAGCCATAATGGTTTTAGATGCTAAGAGGATAACAATGCAAGTGCGCAGGGAAAGCAAGTAAGGTGACTTGAGAACCTGCGCATTTCAAAAGAAAAAGTTGTAAAAGGAAAGTGCACTTTTATGCTTTGAACTTTTGTTTTTACCAAACATGAGGTATTGCAAGAATGCTGACGACTCTCATCCTCGGTGCCTCACACTACCCCTCTAGAGACACATTTACAGCCCTTGAAGGACGGCTGGTCCAACAGGTCATCCATCACCTTGAGAAGTATGCGATGGTGCAGTGATGATGGCACAGGCAAACTGCCTCAGCTGTGGGCCTGTGCTGAACACACATCCATCGGACTCTGGGAACAATCTGCTTTGCTGCCCTACAGCCCTCTGTTTGTCTGATCCGTCTGGATTGAGCTGAACACTGACCTAAGCCACCACTACCACCACCTCCACCTCCACCACCACCTCCACCACCCTCTAGAACCCCCATCTGCCTGCCCACTCCATAGTAACCGTGACTGAGCAGGAGACAAGAGGCCGCCCGTTAATGTCTGTCAAATGCGATTTCTCCTCGGTAATTTAAAGCAGCAGACTCCCCAGCTAGCTCCTACCTAATCATGACTCTGCTCACAGGAAGTGAGGACTCAGGCCAGAGCAGAGGCTGGCTCCATTCTCAGACGTCTCTGTCATTAAGGCTTCACTTCAACAGTACGCCATTTCACTGGCAAAACCTTACCCTTACACAACAGAGCACATTAACGCTGACCTCAATGGTACTGAATGAAAAAGCCAAATGACAACAACCTCATTTATTGTAAAATGGACCAGATATACAACAAATACTAATAGCCATTTGTTTTCCATAATGGGCTTAATTACCATTATTAGCAATAATGAAATAATCCAATATATAACAGAGTAGGGGATGACTGGGGCAGACCGAGGGCTGAATTGTGTGCTCATAAATCCATCTCCTGTGTCTGTGCTCTTAAATGAATAGATAGATAAAATAGACCAGAGGACAGGGGCTCGTACTATCAAGCTCATGATTAAAAAACAGACTAATCTGGAGCGGTTCTCCCAGACCCCGCTTCAGAGCTTTTTATTCCCCCTAGAGTCTACATTGACATCTCGGCAGAATCTTACAGGAGCTGTTTAATCTCAAATATTTGTTTAGATTAAGAATAAACAGACATGTCTCTCTTTCAAAGAATATTTACCTTTATGAGCAGAAAATGATTAAACTGAATAATATCTGGTAGAGTTTATATTGGAAATGGAGTGGAATTGCCATGATCATCACTGAACTGGTTCAGGATTTCTACTGTAAGTGTTTGTGATGAAGCTGGCACGCATAAAGAACGTGCAGTATATACACTTAATAACAAAGACACCCTTCCTTCAAATCATCCGCAGGCAGTGAGAGAATTGTTTGAAGATCAAAAACCTATAGAAATGTATTCACACTACGTACACCTATACACATAAACCATATGAATAGCCGACTTATATGCTACTGACTGCACACATGCACGCACACACACACACACACACACACACACACACAGGAACTGCCTCAAAATAGCCGCAAATTAAGCGACACAGTGGTTTAATTACGCTGCACCCTTTGTCTCATGGCAACATTAGGTGTGTGTGTGAAATGAGGACGTGAGGGTCCAAAAGAGTGGCAGCTCCTCCAGAGCTCTCCATCAGTCCTGCCGTGTGGCGGCGCAGCTCAGCTCACCGTCTCCGTCTCCGTCTCCCCGCTCCGTTAAACGGGAGGCTGTCAGAGGGAGCGCTGCGGCGGCAGCCCCACACTGAACCGGATGATTCAGCCCTTACACAACGCTGGAGAGGGGAGCTCCTAATGGGC
>NC_085004.1:2658616-2736116 GCF_963854185.1 Sardina pilchardus
GTGATGCACACATTCTGGAGGACGGGCTGTGTGACTATAGGAAATGCACATCTGGACATGCATTCAGATTGATCTGGAGAGCTTAGATTACATCTGTGTAAAAACATCAGCATAATAGCTGTGGCTGTGGTTATCACCACACAATCAAGTGATGCATCAGCACTGATTACAGCGATGCACACACACACAAACACACACACAAACACAAAAACACATACACACACACACACACAAACAGGAAGAGCAGTTGGAGATGATGCTTCCGTTGATCCCGACAGCATCTCCCCGTCCTGTGGTGTATAATAGGATAATCAACAGGGCCGACTCGGAGTCTGGGATATAATCCACTCCGCACCAGCACCACCACCAAAGCCTTGATATCCTTATCCGCTTTCTCCACACACTCGGACTTGCGCACAGCTCTCCACTATAATCTTTTAAAAGCTTCTGGGATGCAGCTGCAAGTGTGTGTTTGTGTGTGTGTGTGTGTGTGTGTGTGTGTGCAGACATTGATGGTGGAAACTGGAAAGAAGTACAAAACAGAAAAGAAGTTCTGTTCCAAAAATCAGTAGCCCTCCAATAATCTAACAGATATCCAGTCATTACTAGACATCTTCTCAGGATGGAGAGGGTGAGCGCATGTGGAAGAGTGTTGAGTGTTTATAAATACAAGCACTTTGAGATGTACGAAATGCATTACATGTCAGAAGTATAAGAATTATGGCTTGTGTCAGCGCCATTAATATTCCTCCCGTGAGGATTGAACGTGGAGGCAGGAATTAGCTTAGCGACATCAAACAAGGCCAATAGAGAAAGTCTTCTCCAACTGCCACCCACTGCAGTCATGCTTATGTCTTTAGCTCGCAGGCTCGCTCCGCAACGCCACTCAGCCCAGATGACTCAACGCCTCATCACCCTCGCCATGACAGCAGCTGAGAGGATCACGTGACCACACGGAAACATGCATCGCTCAGGGCTGCGTCAGACATCAGACATGTTACTGAAGCTTCCTCTGCCTTGACAAAACCACCAGACTGATAAGCTTACAAGTATTCTTTTTATTGAACCAGTGTTTTCAACAGTGACTGACAAGAGAGTCAGACGAGATATCTATTCGATACCAGACATGTATTAATATAACATTACTTGTATACTTAAACCTAGTGCTAATATATTAATATAACATTACTTGTATACTTAGACCTAGTGCTAATATGTTGGGGATTCTTTATTTAATTTAACTGGGGGACTTGAATTTAAAGCTTGTAAAGAGCGTGGAGTGGGGGCTGTGGTGACAGATGTCCTGTCATAAGTGGGCCATGGGGTGGTGGGGTCGGGTGGTAGCCTATAGTGTGTGAGTGTAATGTTGGCATTACCAGGCGTCAATGCCAGTTATTGACGGGGCCAGCTGCAGGGCAGCATGCGCCACTGCCCAGAGGGACGGAACTGGGATCAGATAGCGAAGGCTGCAAGGTCACGCACGAGCTGTGGCCCGGACATCCTCCTCGCTCAGACTGGTCAGCTGACTCAGGGGAGCCAGTGGCGGCCACTCACCTGACAGTATCGCCACAAAAACCCTCCCTGAGTCCAACACAGACAATGTGCCAGGAGAGGGGTTTTTTTTTTATAGGGGATTAGATCCCATTTAAATATTTTGCTTCAGAGAGGTGACGTGGAGAGCTACACACACCCCCACTGTTGGGTTGAGTGACTTCTGCACCGAGTGTAATTTGATACCAGATGGAGAGTGTGGAGCCTATTGCGCGTAAGCTTCTTCTCCTTCAAGCCAACAAAATGTTTAAACCAGCCACTTTTCTGCCCGATCCGTAATATAAAAACACAAAAACAAAAAACGGCACATTTGAAGTGGAAGTACGGCACAAACAGGTGTTTCTTGGTGTCAGTGGAACCCAAGGCAGGATTATCTAGAGCAGGCAAGCTTCCAAGTTGTGAAAGATTACACGCACAGCGAGAGGCCCTCTTCCTTGGCTGCCAGATGCCAGCCTGGTGGAGCAGCCAGACGAGCCATGGGCTGACAGAAAACATACGCCATGATATCATTCTCTGTCACTCCACTTCATGTAGGGAAAGGCACACTTCTCTGCAATACAACAGTATTGCAAGGACTGCACTTTTGTTTTCTTTATTTGTTTAAGTGATTAACAAATGAGTTTGGTTTCAGATATCACCCCGGTTTCCTTGGAATATTTGACTTGGAAAACCTGACTGAAAATGAAACTGATTTTTTTCAACGTAAAAACATTAATTTGAGGGGGCGCTGTGGCACCAGCAGCTGCAGCGTCCATGCCACGTTTGGGTGCCCACTTTGCCCACGGGTTTAGCTTCAGGTTCCACACACGCCGCTGGCCAATCCCACCCGCCCCCACACCCTCTCGCTCACTTCCTGTCCATCTTCTAGCTGAATAAAGGCAAAATATACTTTAAAATATCATGGAAAATATGAACAAATCTGATCCCTATATGGCAACAATCTGACCTCGTTCAAAGATTCAAAGATTTTTTTTTTGAGAAGGTATAAACCATGAAAATAAGCAAAGGTTAAAATGGATGATTAACATACCTCATACAAAGTAATTGGTCACAAAAGATAAATGACACACACACACACACACTCTCACTCACCTCACACACACATAATGTCATTTTCAGACTTCCACAGCCATGCTGAGCTCAAAGATGTAATGCAGATGCCTCAGTTTACTGCTCTTAATGCAATTAAGCGGCTCCTCTCAGAAGAATGGGCCAGACACCTAAACTGAATTAACACCAGCACAATGACAACCCCTTCCTTTCAGCACTAAAGACCACTCTCCCCTTACTGCTTAATGTACAGTTCAGTGGAAGGCTTAATGTTCTACATGCTTGATTGTCTCAGACTGCAATATGAACATTTAACGTGATGTATAAAAATAACCGGGGATGATAAACAGGTGGCCATTAAACTCCATCAGTGATTCTGTGTCTCCAGGAGCCAAGTAGCTGCTCTAATCTCTGTGTGTGGTTAAATGTTAGGTGCACTTAACTAAAAGCTTCTGGTCACAGCGGTTCTTGAATCAGGGCTACAGAGCCATAATAAAATGTGAAGTAACTTGATGGTCTACTTGTGACTGTGGCCTTTCACTGACTGTCAAGTCACCTTTGGACGTGAGTGATATTGATGTTCACCAGGTGCACCGCAGTTATGATCGGAATGCAAGTCCTCAATGGCTGCAAACAGGTGAAGATCTGAGACATCTAAACTATTTAGGTCAAGCAAGGTACGAGATTCATCAGTGACACAAATTGTCACAGTCTGTATTCTTCTTTATGAATAATAATGGGAACTAAATTGTCACCCATCTGTGCTGGCTCTGAGACAGGAACATACAGGAAGACAAAGCCAGTAGCTGGGCAGGCTACTGCTCTCTCCGCTGTCTCCGTCTCTGTCTGCCTGGACAACGTCACCCCCCCCCCCCACACACACACACACACACACACACACACGACACACTGGCCTGCTGGGACAGCTCTGAACTCTGAGCTCTACTATCAGTCATGCCGACTGACTGTGACACGAGGATCTTGGCGTAATCAAACAGCCCCGCAGCCGGGAGGCCACTAATCTCCATGGAAACGCACAACATAAAGCTCTGGCGAGTGGCGAGTGGGAGAGATAGGCGAAGGCTCGTGAGGGGAGGGGGTGGGGGAGGCGAGGTGGGGTGCAGGGCAGTAATATCTGGCCAATCCTCTGAGACTCGGGGAATTAACAGCACTAATAGCACTTGTATTTGCTCGCCTTGTTCAGTTTTATGGATCAAGCCTGACCGACTCCCGTGCAGTGGACGGTGTGTTTGAGTGGCCGGGCCTCTGCAGCCCGTTTGGCCTGCTGGTATTCACACTGCGGTGAGGAAATGTGAACTGGTCTTAATTTAGCCGCTCCGCGCCGCGGCGGGCGAGGCTGTTGGCCGCGTGTCCCAGCAACACGCCTGCTCCGCATGTCCTTTAAAGGGCCGCTGTCGGGGGGGTGGGGGGGAGGTGACGCCACTAGAGTCAGTCAGAGGGGACACAGAGAGACTTACCCCGCATTCCTCAACAAAGTAGCTGACACATCAGCAACTTCACTGAGCTCCTTGGGGGGAAGCAATCTGGCGTCACAGGACTAACTTGTTAAGCGCCGAGGCCTGACTGACCGGGAATTCGCAGTGTAATTTGCAGCCGACCACTGTCATAATCAAGCACAACACAACAGACGACACTAATCCACCATGACAGCGTGGTCAGTTGCAGCATGTTGATTATACGAGATGACGACTGCAGAGCAAAGAGCAGAGTTGGGCAACCCTGAGAATCTACCTGATGCTAATCAATATTCCCCACTTCACTCCAGCTAACTACATCAGAGGGAGCCAGGGTTGTGCTTCCCAGCAGCTGGCTTGGCTGACATCATGTGGGGGTGGGTGGGTGGAAGGGGGGGTTAAATGAAACACCATTTGATTCGGTTCCAACCGAATCCGGTTCCCATAGCGCTCACCTTAGAACCATCCACGCTGATGATGCGGTAGCTGTTCCGCGTGCTGTCATAGAAGTAGGAGACGGTGACGGCCTGCTTGCTGGCCGGGACCCAGTTCTTCTTGGTGGTGGGGTCGATTTGGAAGACATGAGCCCTGGTGGTGAAGATCGGCTGTTCCCTGCAAATCAGCAAGAAGAAGAAGAAGAACAACAAGAAAAAAACAGAGTGAGTGAGCAGGAAGAATTCCAACAAATGGCGAACAGCGGGAACAACAGCAACACCTTTATTGTTTTCTCTCTCTCTGGACACAAAACCGTCTCCCTCCTGAGATGCGCACTTGTGTTGATACACAGCGAGCACGCTCAACTTCTTCACACCTTCCTCACATCACCTATTTGAGCGAGATGACAGGCCCTCCCAGAAAACACAGTCTGCAAGGCCGTGATAATATAATACCAGCCCTAATCCTGCACAGCAAACCAGAGCTATTAACACATCAGCACCTTTTTTTTATCCTCTGGTCAACAGTGGAGGCTCAGGAACACATTAACAACAACCTGCCATGGATGACGCCAGCCACCGCGTGGGTATGTCTGGTCTTTAAATACAGGACTCCGCGTCATCCTACACAAACGTGGCCTGTCCAGGCTTTCTGAGCGAGCGACATGGCCGCGGGACTCTGGGGGAATAGAGCATCTTTTGGAGGCCAGCAAAGGCCCTCGTGCTGACAACACACTTAATAGGTATAATACAGCCGCTGACAAGGAATGAAGGAGCCCTTAGAGGCAGGGCATCTGTGGTGCTGTTGAGAGCATCACGCGGAGGAGCTCACTCAGGCGTAGAACCCTGATTCACAATACAGTTGACATGAACAGACAGGCTTCCAGTGTGGAGCCATTACACGTAATGATGTTTTGATACTGCTTAGGTGGATCCAAATGACACATGCTACTTAACACGGCAAATTGAAAAGTAATGGACCTAATGGTTTCATTTCCACCCAAACAAACAGCAACTGTGCCGAGATTTGTTGTCGGATCGGATTTGCAGCGATGCCCTTCAGCAATTGTTGCATTGTTTGGATGAATGAAGACATTATCGCAAATTGTAATGCAACAGAGGTCAGTCAGATAATTGAAAATGAAAGGGCCTGGGTCTGCTCATATGATGCTGGCTTTCAGCACATATGGCTCCACCAGCCTCTGGCGAGCATTCCATGCACCTGACATTGTTCCTTTGATTTCCGACGAGCTCCGCACAACGCCACAGCTCCGGTCCCGACGGACGCTTTGTTCTTAGTCAACGCTGGCTTAACACGCAACGCTCCAGCACTCCGGCTGCAGGGAGTCATCCGCATCCGCGTGAGCCGGGGACAGACCTGCACCTCAGGCCAACACGGGCCGAGCTCACAAACACAGCCACTACACAAGGTCACAGATGCAGCTCCACAAGGATGGGCCTCCATCAGACCATGATTCTGATGACAAAAGCAAGCTTTCTTTCTTGCTCTTTCAATATGACCTTGTTGCTTTTTATTTAAACATGCTGCTACATGCTGTAGACTACAGCAGATGTTATATACCGTTAAGAACATGCACTTATATGCAGTGCAACACAACATGCAAGCATTAAAAGTGTGGGTTTGGAAAGTGAAGCTGGATTATTTTAGGCAGGCATTTAAGGAGCCTGTACTGATTTAGAAGGGGGCTTTGATCAGCTTGAGCCAAATCCCAGTGACAAGGAGCCACATTACAGGGAATGCGAAACTTCCCTCATCCAAGCCCAAAGTATTGGTGCGGACGTGTGACTCCTCCTGAACATCCTGCTCTGCATAAACTCCTCATTCACCAGTCAGCAGGAATAACTACACCCCCGCAAACCAGCGAGCAACCCTCACACAAGATTTGTGTCAACTGTGCCTGCTTTGGGAAACAAGAAGGCTTCGGTTGCACAGGCTCAGAGACAACATCTTCACTTCTCCCCCGCAAGGCTTACAAAAGACAGCAAAAACATACGGCAAGAGGCTCATATTCCAGTTTGCAGAGTCAACTTTCTATTCTGTCAAAACTTTGGGATGATTTATTTTTGTCGAAAAGGATCTCTATTTCTTTGGTTTGGATTTGACTGATTTGGAAGGTAGAATACAAATATCCAAATCTATCATAAAAGCCTTAAAATCCCAAAAAATATTTTACCGCAAGTCAGCAAGCTAATCATACTTGAGCCATGTCTGAAATAAATGAATACTTTCCCCAATACATTTTATTCCCAAAGAATTAACTCTAATCTCATGTCATAATCTACTTTGGCAATAATACCCTTGGTGCAGATGACACTGACAGTTTATCAAAAATCCCACAACCAGACACGACTCAACTGTTCATTCACTGCCTGGCTGCCTGACAGTGCCTGCTCCTGTCATACAGTGGCCACCACACACGCCGTGTCGATGCCATTCAAACCCAATCAACAAAGCGACCACATGCAGTGTTGATTTCCCAGCAATCAGGAGGCTGCCTGATTGATGCTCCAGGGCAACATTTGGAAAAGACTATAAAGCGGATGTCCTCACGAGCTCTTGAAATAACCACCCTTATATGAATTGCCTGTAGTGGTGGTTGAGCTTTGAGATGGGTTTCCAGTGTCGTTTTGATTACGGGCTCTGCATGTTTGACTACTACAATAAAATGCAGCCAGGTGCTGCACTCTGAGGAATGGGGAAATAAAAGCCGGTTTTCTTATGAGACAGATGACAAAAGTCTTCATGCCCAGGCTTCACATAAACAGGACAGCGTGATGCCAAAAATATGTCTGATAGAGGGGCCTCTGTGTGCGACTCAGCCAAGAGAGCGAAAGATTTTGCAGCTAATGAAAGGTCAAGGCCATTCAACAATGACCATCTCCAGCCTAATCTCAGGTGGAATTTAAACACAGAGATTTCACTTCTTGCTCTTTAAAATACCACAGTGTCAATAAAATGACTGACAACAACCCTCACGATAGATTGTCTGGAAGTCCTCCATCTCCGTCCCCTCACCAGTGGTGCTGTTGGATTTGAATAATTCACCGGTGAGTGGGAGTGCTCTGATGGACTCGAGTCTTCAGCTCACCGGCGAGGGAGAACAATACACTGGGGAGCCTACAACCAACCAGGATATCTCTGCGTGCTGAGCCTCTCGAATTCTCTCACCCATGATTGGCTGCCGTTCAACAGATGAGCGCATCCATGTTAAACGTCATGAAACGCAAGGCTAATGCTCCTGACCCGTGCCCCTTTTTACAGAGCTCACGGAGCGTCACACAATGACGGGGAGTGTGCTGGCTACCTCTGCGGAGACCGGTGCGAATCATGCCATGCATGACTGACCTTGGCATCTCTAGAATGTGTTAAATTTTTTAGGCTTACTTAGTTCTCCCAAGTTTGCCTAAAAAGCATTTTCTTGATGACATAACATTCTAGTCTGAGGGACAGGAGTGGCAACATGAGCCGTAAAAGTCTGGGTCCACTGGGGCATGTACTCCGAGCTTTTAAATGGATCCCAAAAACTCACCTTGCCCCAGAAACGGAAACAGAAGGGAAGTAGACGGCTCATATGAGCTCATGTGTATTTCTGTTTAGTCGAGTTTGACACAAATACATGCCACAAAGAATATAAATAAAGATATCAGTCTCCTTCCAGACATAACATTTGGGTCTACAGCTATCATGACGTTTTATTCAGCTTTTAAATGTGTCTAAAGGGTTATTTATTATTTTTGTTCACTAACAAAACACTTATTCCAAGAACGTAATGTAATTCAACAACTGCTATCATGTAACTACTATCATGCATAAATAAAAGGTAACCTCTGCGATCTGAGTCTCCCATCGTCCTCTAAGCTTTAAGTTGACACAAGGTTACAGGTCAGCAGCACAAATATCTTCCACAAATGCGCTCATTATGGTTTGAAAGGTTCCCTCTGTTAAGCCAAGTCACTGAACGTGTGAAGTACATCAATGTGCTCCATAGAGGCTAGGTATTACGGCCTCCAGGACCTTGTGAAAAGCTCACACTGAGGCCACACCATCGGGCACATTCCCCAAATTCCTGTGAGGAACGAGAAAAAAGAATGTCATTGTACCTGTTCTCCTGAGCTCAAAACTAGATTTCTCCTCTGACAAGCGAGCAAAACAAGATGTTCCTAGTTCTTTTCATAAATCTTGAATAGTTCCCTTCATGATGAGATAGAAAACCGGTGACAGATATCAGTGCTGCGATTGTGAAGCCAAGAGAGGGAAAACACTGCCATTGTAGATCTTCATTTGACGGTACACCTGTGCCCTATATTTCAGCTGGGTCTGATCCACACTCTGTTAGGATGAGCTTACTCACAAACAGGCTTTATTATTGGAGTGCTCTGTGTGGGCAGCTCTGAGTCGCAGCAAACACAATGCGAGCGCATGCTGCATAGCACACCACCCAGCTATGTGGCTCCTCCACTCCTCTGTACTCGTCTGGCTGACAACAGCTATACATTAGGCAGGCAATAGGAAAGCAGAGGCAAACCTGGTTATAGCTGTTGCACTGGGGAGAGAAAAATCATACAATAACTATGTAGCCATATAGAAGAGAGCGAGAGGGGGGCCAGACAGATCAAAACAATAACAGCAGCATGTGTGTAAAACAGCTGATTAAGCACCATGGCCTCCTGATGTTCCACAACCTTCTCTAATCAGGAACTGAAAGGCCAATCAGATTCCAATCGCCACACAAATGGCACACTCTATCCATTGTTTATGGTGAGCAGAATATTACAGCAACATAAATATTGCACCAAGCTTGCACCCAAGTATCAAATGAGATCATAAAAGGGACAACCAGCAAAATCGCTGAAGTGTTTAAGTAACAGATTTTGCAGAGGTTGTGGTATCCCCACCATACTGAAGACACACAGGAAAAGAATCTAGTGTGTGCAGACAGAGGATTAGAAGAGAGGGACTGGTGTCTGTGTTTGCGGTGGGAGAAAGGGAGAAGATCTCCCATATGTAGGTCACAAAGACTTGGAGCAGACACTTGGATCTCTTCATTTACAGCAACTCTCCTAAACGCTGAAACTTTTTCTCATTACGTAAAACAAGAGCCGAGCTTTGCAGCTAGAGGAGAGCTGTTCCTCACACTGATCACAGTTGCCCACCACGCGGGCGTCTACAACATGATGCTGCCCAAACAGCACGGAGACCCAAGACCAGTTGGGACAACACCATCGATCCTGTTACACAACACCGCACCAATATTGATGCATGAATTAGATAACATCTCTGATGTCTGTATACTATGACATTTTGTACTTGATAAGAGCAGACATTTTGCGTGATGTGTTGTGATGTTGGGTCACGTCACGTGGGATGCAGTTCACTAAAGGGGAGACAACTACACTCTCGTTGCATAATTTCCAGAGTCGGGGAGAATGCATAGTCTGCAGCCTAGTGGATAGCCACAACAGATGGCCAATGGCCCCCACCATCTGGTAAAAACTCTTCCAATCCCCACCGGTCTGTCCTTTCATTAACCAATCTTCAAGTAATGATGTTTACCATAACACTGACAATTTCACTCTTAGGTTCAGATTGCGTAGACACAACAAATGCCAGTCAGTGGCCTGAACCTTTTACCTTGGCTGCATAGACCAGGCATCAGAGCGGCATCTCAACAGCTAAATCAATGACACTTAAGCCGGTTACAGTGCTTGACAAGAGATTAGGATCAGTCCCCATGTTGGGTGCTGCCTTTTCTCCCATGCTTACTTTAAATAGCGATCTCTACCCTCACTATCCAACCACCCCAAAAGTAATCCTCTCCCTTGCTCACCTCCCATGACAGAACAATATAATGGATTTAAGAACCATCAATACATTCCTGAGCAGGTGTGCCACTGAGACTTACTAGCACTTAAGACAAGATGTCCTACACTAATTGACTGAATGTTGAGTGTGATTTTTTGTTTTTTTTCTTGAGGCTGTGGATCTGTATTTGGATTGTTATGTCAAATTGGTATTGATGTGCACCTAAAAGGCCAAGCTTTTCATTATAATGACTGACCCTCATTATTTCAGCTTATGACATGGTCAGATCAAAGAGGTCCTAAATGACCAGCATCTGTGTTTAGTTTTTATTTCAATGTGTGTTTCATACAGTCAAGGGGTGACAGGCAGTTCATGCAGATTTACTTTAGGCAGAGTAAGACGTTCAAGATATCAAATCAGAGGAAAAGGCCATTTTCATTATTTGACACTATTAAGCCCTCGCTGTGTTAGAAAATGTTTTTCCTCCATTGATATTCAACATGTCTCAATGTTTCTCAGTAAAATTCTCTGTGCAGCACTTGTCCTATCTGACTAGTATTCCCACAGATCCAAGTAAGACCAATGCCTCACACGGCAGCCATTGTCACCAAAGGCGACATATTTGTTTCAAATCTATTCATACTGAAAAGAGCAGCACTCCAGCTCTATACCAACTGCCGAAACATTATTGCATAATGAGAGCTCATGAGAGAAAGTTGGATAGATGATGCCGATCGGCTCAACTGCTCATTGATCAGAGAGTGGGTGATGTGGGGTGTTCATTACCAGAGAACAATCTGAACTGTCAACTGGAGACTGCTAATCAACTTTTCTGCTTTGGCCTCTGGGTCACTATTTGGGTGTGTGCGAAACACTAGCAAGCGGTAGGCTGAACCAGCTAGTTAATCTATAACCATCTCCTGGACATGAAGCAGCCAAATAGGCTTCAGACAAAACTATCAAAAATCAATATGCTTATGCTAATGACCTCCATTGTATTGGGCAGTAGACAAAATTGCATTGTGCGAAACTATGCGGTCATGCCTTTGGTTACATAATGCAATCATTTTTGACAGAGACAAATCATGATCATTATTTTGTGTCTTAAATCATTTCAAAAACATTATAAGCATTTCCTAAATAGTAAATGCCTTGGAGAGTGTTGCTGAAAGATCCCACAAATATTTGTATGCATGATTGCTATGATTGTCGTATGACCAACCTATAATAACAAATTGGCCCAGGCACAACAAAAATTCAACACAAGTTGTGCTGTGGGTTCGGTATTGTGCTGACCTGTCTGAGCCACTGCAGTATTACAAACATGAATAAGCTATAAAAGTCAGTCCCTCATGACTCACATACACACCCCGAAACTCTTAAGGAAAAAAGGGAAAACTTCTTTGATTGAAAGTAGTCTTCTCTGAGGAAAGAATGCTTTCAGTGGCTGAGTGTTGTGCAAGGTGACTCTCATGATGCACAAACTGGTCAAGCAACTTGAAGGCAGACAAGAAGGTGAAGGGATGCCAGATCTGCTTTAGTAGTTGGACAGGTTTTTAGCAAAGTTGTGTAAGTGCCTTCAGAGGGGAAAGGAAAAGGGATTTTATCATTCACTGTACACACCCAGTATATATTCAAAGCAAGCATATGTAGGCTACCATTCGCTTCCAGTCTAATAAACATTCAGTTGCCAAAGATAATCAAAGTAAATGGCTTCAGGCATCTCATGATCACCGCTATAGAGTGGGGTTTAGTGCACTTGAGATGAACCAGAACTGCAGCTGAATGAATTGGCTGATATATGTGACACCACATCCACTGTGTTATGTGATTAGTCAACGTTCCAGGCCAGTCCATGCACAGTAACCACACTGCCATACAGGGAAATACACACATGCCTTTGTGCAAACACAAAAGACCCAGAGAACAAGGACAGAACATTGATCTTGAGCTCAAATGAGAGAGCCATGATCGAGTGGGTAAAAAGACCTCTTCCACAGATCCAGTTCGCCCCAGCTCCATCCCCTTCCCTGCGCACTGTTTGTCAAGGCTTGCTCATGCGTGGGTTATGTTGACTCTGTCCCTGACGTTCTCACCGCTCTCTTCGTGGTTCATGTTAAAGGAAAAAATAACTCACTGGATTGCAGTGGTGACACTGATACAGCAATTATCTTCACAAATGTGTCGTAATTTTATTCCAGGTAAATTTGAGGAATTTAAACTATCGCCAACAGTAAATTACTCACGGAACTATTTGTGACAACTGAGCCTGAAATATCAAGCCTAGATCATAATCGACAGTCGAAGTGCAGTCCACTGTATCTTCAGTGTTTCTGCTATCTTAACTCTGTAATACACACAACGCCTACATGTTCATAAACCTCCTAGACCATTGATAAATGTAATAGAAATTGCATTACTTTGTATGAAGATAGTCTAGAATGATTCAGACTCCGGGTGACAGTGAGAGGGCACAAGGGTTATGCATTACAAAGACCCTAGCCAACCAATTAATCAACTCGGGGCAAAGAAGAATGTTCGTCCCTTTAAAATATTGAGAATGTATTCAATCCAACAACAATGTTCAGATACCGAGACAAAAAATATACGCTATGCGTAACGGAGAATGGTGGGGTTAGTTTGGACACTTAACCTAATAACATTAATGGCTCTCATTTCCCTAGTGGAGGAACGTGTATGATTTGTGTTAGTCTGTATAAATAGTTTAAAACTCAATTACGGATATGCCACAACAGGCACTTGATTTCTCAAAGGAAAGTAGCAAATCTATAACCCACACTCACCCCATTTCCACGGACTTTTCAAACAGATCTTCACGGAAAAGAAAATGCGTATCAAACACCCCGGTAGAATGAAGTCTTCTATGTTATAAACTATTTTCAAAGTCCACTTGACATTAGCTCCTTGTTAAGTCCATACCGAAGATCCACTTCAAGCAAGTAAGCGATTGACAGACTGAAATGTGATAGTCTTTACTCTCATGAACAGAGCTCGGATCTCCCTGGTACGTCTTGCATTCGCCAAGCTCTTTCCATTTGAAGTTTTCAGGCGACGCTCTTATGGGGATTTTCCTTTGGCAACTGTGGCATTTAGAAATATGGTGATAATACAGTGTTACAGCGTGGCATACATTAACCGAGCGTTGCTAGTGGAATTGTTTTCGATGAGTCCGTTCCCCAATGGGTTTGAATTACAAGTGAGACCTACAGCTACAGCAGCGACACTGAGCGGATTCCACCTGCTCACAGAAGCCTATCAACCTCCCACATCCTATCTCTTAGCCTACACACAAACCCCAGGCAAAACAGAGAAGACAAACGAATAAAGGGGCTAACGCCGGACAATTGATATAGCCTAATGGTTGATAGGATGACGAAAAGACCAACACCATTCTACAGAGTAAAACCTCTAATCTCTTTGCGGTAACAAATAAACAATACTTGCGAGCTTTCTTAGCGTAGATGTCTGAACTTCGAGCTGAAATGAAAGCCTGTATGTTATAAGGTTAACTTACATTTCATCTGTTAGTCCGAAATCTGTTTTCCCATTCAAATCAGATAGCCTCTTCAACAACCAGGGTTAACAAAATTCTGGATGGCTTATGCTTGATCTGTGCCTACTGCACTGTGTATCCTGAAGTGATGGGTGGGCTGATTGGTCGATTTCAATTGGTAGGCTTGCTACATCAGATGAGTTAGTAGGCTATGTGGGAAGGCTGATTTGGCAGGTGACTTTGACTTTGAGAATTAAGAAGAGAACTAGTTCAGGTGGTGGGTGCAATTTTCAGATAGTATTCCAAATAACCGAGTGAACTGTCTATTTTGAGAAAGACAAATTAATATGCACAACCATTACAATGTAAACTTTTAACAAATAATAGATACGCTTTTCCCCTTCCGCAATTGGAGATGCCGCAGGTTGCCTAAAGACCTAAATGGCCAGCAACCCAAAACAAAACTTTTTTGAGAAAAGGAAACGTTTCCTTTCATGGTGATATCTCTATTGTGTGACTATTAGTAAGATATCAAGGCAACCTGAAAAGTTCATCCTCTGCGTGTTTGTAAGAATGTTACATGTCGGTATCCTTGTTGGAATCCAATGTTAGGTAGATACCCATTCGCCGCGCCAAGCGGAACTACTTGCTAATTTCACTGAACTCTCGGGACGCATTTTGTGATGCACATGTTTGTGTTCTTGTGCTGTTGATGCTGTGGCTTGATACCAACCTACTGAACTGTTTTGGCGTAAGTTTCAAATTCCAAACAAATTAGCAAAATTAATCAATTTGCGAAAATTTACGTTAACAGCTTACAGAGGATCTTAGCATAACTGGAAGCGCAAGAACCTGTTTGACTTAACTTCGTTCACAGATTCATCACGATGGCAAATAGCTAGCAAGCTAATCTAGCCACCATAGCATAATATCAGTATAACGTTGATCATTTTTCTTACCGTCTCCTCCCTAAACAATATGAACGGCATGTAAGATATACCACTTGTTGTTTTAAAGCTGAATATTAGGCCCATGTGTGTGTGTGTGTTTGTTTTTAATATATAGATATAGTGCAACACATCTCTAGGATGACGGACAGTTCCGAAACGCTCCAGAAGTATGAGGAGCAGTTCGCCTGTAGGTTCACATCAGAGGATGAGGAATACCAAAGATACCTTGAGCAGCCTGTGAATCCACCACCACTTGTTGAAGATTGGAGAGGTCGTGGTGCAGGGGGTTTCCAAAGAGGCAGGGATAACCGGTATGCCCACTACGTTACATACAACTATATTGTGTCGTTGGCAGTATATGAAAATACAGTATTAAGTTAGCCTTGGGTCCATATCATTTCTTACCCATGCAGTGGAAGAGCAGTCTCTGCTGATAATAATGCCATACATCAAGTCTTTGTAGACACTACGTTGATATTGTGCTGTATGTTGCCTTTCATGACATATTCATATATGGATAGATTAAATGAGATTTTTGTTTTACTGGACTTGCAGTTATCAAGATCAGAGACCATACAGGGGCCGGGACCGAGGTCGTGGTTGGGGCTCGCATGACCAGCGGGGCCCACAGCAGTGGCAGGATCGACGCTGGGGATCAGGAGGACATAATCAAGGCCAACACAACTCCTATAATCAGGGCTACAATTCAGGCAACCAGAGACGCTATGAGCGTTACTGATAGGAGGTGTTTATTTTCGCTTGGGTGGTGGAGATGGAGGCTATTTTTCATTATGTAGTTTCTTTGAAAGGCTGTATTTGCTTAGAACAGATGAATCCACTTGTCACCTGTATTCTCTTAAAAACAAAGCAGGTTTTACCCATACAGTTGGGATGTAGATCTGCAGAAAATCAAAATGTTGTGTTATTGCATTCAGCTGGCCTGGATATACCCAAGCACTGAGAATGAAAGTTAAAACGGAAGAGAACAATTGTCAGAGGTATGTGGTTGCAAGAAATATTGCTTTCCTGTCCCATTCCCTTTGGTTGTGAATGAAAATGTACACTGTCTGTATCACAGTATGAGTTCATGACATCTATTAAATTGACTGGGTCCTTCTTCAGGACATTTGTTTTGTGAAAAAGCTTGCATCTGGTCTTGTACTGAAAGAGGGACTAGATGGTCCCATATGAATATTATGCTTTCAAAAGTATTGCTTGGTCTGTGTGACCGTTCTGTTTTTACTTGAAACAAGTTGTGTTGTGGAAACAGTTCCTGAGGTCATTGCAGTATCACCATCAGTCTGTCTTGGTGGGTGTGAGAGAGTGCACCCTATGGTGTGAGATGTGGGAAACAACCATATGAGGGAGTTAAACTCACAGCATGGCAGAAGCACCTTGAAAAAAGGTATGGCTTGCACAGAAAAAAATGGCCAACAAGAGTTAATAATCTTGGGGATATTTTTTCTCTTACAAGGCATCACTAATATAGAACAGTACATTGCATTTAGTGGGTAATCATTGGTAAAAGAAGGTGTGTTGCTGCATAATGGTTATTATATGATGTGTTAATCAAAGTACTTTTTTATGAAGCATTCAGCTTGGTTGGATCTTTGCCCAACATCTGTTTTCCACAGCAGTTAATTTAATTAATCACGTGACCTTTTAAGCGCTGTTACGGAATAGTTTCACATAACCAAATGCTGTCCAGATTGAGTTCATTGAGGGCAACTTGCTCAAAACTCAATGTATTTAGATTTTGTGGTCACAGTTTAAGGTATTTAAAGGTTTACTAATTTCTGTTCAGTGAACTGCACAATATCCATTGTATCCAAATGGATATTATGCAGTTAAGAATAAGTTAAGAATAAAAAAAAAAATCTTTAAGAGCCAAAAATACACCGCTGTGAAATGAGTCAGACACGATTGTGACTTGGGATGTGTGCACAGCTTTTTTTTTTTTTTTAAGAGAGAGTTCCTCCTGGAGGTGAACGTGTTAACTGCTCTCCCCAGCTCAGGCGCCTGTGCAGGGTAATCAGCTGTGCGGGCAGGGAGACTGGGCTGGGGAGCGGAGTGCCTGTGCAGGGTAATCAGCTGTGCGGGCAGGGAGACTGGGCTGGGGAGTGGAGCGCGCTCACAGCAGCCATGCTGCTGTCATCATAATCAGTTCACATTAAGCTAACTTTGCCCAAGACGTCAGCATCCCCTAGCACACACACACACACACACACACCATTGTGTTGCTCACTGTTTAAGCGTGAGCCAAAAAGAGCACCAACTCATTGATGCAGATGCTGAAATTTTGTCCAAAGCTGCATGACCTTACTATTCACTGACCCTCTATATTGTCTCTAGCACAGGCAGGTTTGACCGCAAGAAATATATCCCAAACTATTTTTTTAATTTATGTACATATACACATGTTTTGGTTTTTATTAGTGCATATGCATACATTTAGCTTTTCAAGAGTTTTAAAATATTTGTCCTGTTTTAACTGGGATAGCTGTGATTGTGATGGTGATGGTTGGGGGGTTGGGCAGAGCATGTGCCTTAGAGAGAGCCATTCATGTGTCAGTACTCGGCTTGTGTGTTTGTTGGGATGCAATGTGACAGGACTGGAGACTTGTGCTGGCGGCCTTGTCTTACACACTCAGCCACTGCACAAGGGCACACACACAAGCATGAGTGCACCCCCCCCCCCCCCCCTCTCCGCACACACAGAGTTCCCTGCAGCACACAGCGACCTACATCTGGTGTTAGTGGGCGTAGAGATTGAGGGTGGGCCGCTGCAGTCTTCTGGGGGGCAGCTGAGCATGAAAATGTTGCCTTGCACATTAGACGGCTACACGTGTGACCGGCCCCAACTCGGCAGCAGCCCACTGAATGAAGCCTTTATTCACGTATACACGTGGCTCGGAGAGGATCTCTCTCCACGGCTGACTGGAGGGCCAAATCCTCACCTGAGATGTCCACGTGCAAATCAAAGGAAGACACAGAGCGCCCTTGACTCCCTCCTGGTCGCTGCCTGAGAGCGTAGCTGTCCTTACTTGAACGGTGGCTGTTACGTAAACACAGCACCACATTTGCAAACTTCCTAATTTCACTGATTATGTCTGGGGCAGAGACAGTGACGGGTTTGGTTGTGTGCTAATGTAAGTTTGCTTTATCTCTGCGAGGAGAGCATCCAGTTCTGCCCTGATGTCCTTTTGAGTAGGAAGTGATATGTTTGTGTCTGCCTTTTCTTCCATCCTATTCTATTTTTATCCTCCAAAGCAACACTTTCTCCCTCAGGCAAGGGGTTTGCATGTCAAGTATATTCCTGACAAAATGCAAGAATGATTCATCTCATGAGAATGCTTGTGAATATGAGATTAAGGAATGGAATAAGTCATGAAAAGATGTGCATTCTAGTATGTGTTTTCATTTATAAATCTATAAGACCAGATCATTGACAGAATTGAAATTTGGATATGTTGGACACATTGAGTACTAAATACTGGTTTTGTGTACTTTTTGCAGATGTTAACTTTATACCGTGCTATAATGTATGAAACTAGAGGGCTTGGAAGGGCAATAAGTGGTATGAGAATTCCATCTGAAACACATCTGTTGGTCACTGTTTGGGTCCATATTTACGAGGATTTCCTCAAAGCAAAATTATATTTACTCTTTGGAATAGGTGCTCATACAATTTTTGAAAAGGGACTTAAAGGACCTACTGAAGTAGAAAACACAACAAATAGAAAAAATGCCTATAGTATATGGGGCTTACTGTAAATCTTGTGGATTAGATTACATATGTCCTGATTACTTGGTCAGATTGCTTGGTGCACATAGGAGTGTCATCTTAACATCGAAATACTAGCATAGCCTGGAGCCTGGCATCATTATCTGGCATCATCTTGAATTTCCCCTTGGGGATCAATAAAGTATCTATCTATCTATCTTTACCATGCAAACAGTGGTTATGCAACCACATCCAGCTGGTAAAGGCAACAAAAAAAGAGGGAAGCAAAAATGGACATACTTGCAGTTATTTGTCCCAGGTGTGTGTGTGTGTGTTTGTGTGTGTGTGTGTGTGTGTGTGTGTTTGTCTGTGATTGATAGAGGAGGGTGAACAGGCCAGTGGCAAAGCGCCACTCCACCATCCATGAATGCTAGAGGTTTCTGGTTAGTGGACTGTGTGTGCAGAAGGTTGTTACACACATGAGTAAATAAGACAGCAGCAGCACTCTCAGACATGATGAGGGACTCTTTAAAGTAAATGGGATTACATAAGACTGTAAACATGGGCACAGTTTAGGAAAACATCTGCCAATTTTTGCCTTTAATAACTTTACTACGTAAATAACGTGTCCACATGATGCAATTACTGCAAATTAAATCTTGTTGCCGTGCCACTTAGTCTATATAAGAATTCAGCAGTTAGATGATGTCTCCAAGATCCCTGCTGCCCTTTGTAGCAGACTTTGCAGCACACTTGGAAGTGTGGAGTTTGCTACAGCACACAGCCGTCGCTGCAGAGCTGGAGGAGTGAGCCAAGGCCAGCGAGAGCCGCGCATCCCTCTGCCTGCGTGGGTGGGGAGGCGGAGGAGGAAGAGACAAGCCTCGCAACCCTGCCTTCCCACTCTCAGCCAGTCATCTGTGGGCAGGCAGGCAGGCGCTCTCAGATGTTGTCCTAACACACGCGGCTGGAGTTCCACTGCAGGGCCGTGTTCATCCGTCTCCTCCGGAGGCGAGAGATGCGCAGTAATGAGTCTGAAGAATCACAGCACACACAATCACTCCGAATGTGACAACAGCAACCCCAGCAAGTGGTCAACAGTCTGTCCCATTTCTGATTGCATGATCAGTGGAGGGGGTAACACAATTTTTGTACAGAAAAAAAAATCAGACATTAGGGCTGACTACTTAAAAGCTGCTTGTCAGCATAAACTTTCCTCAACCGAGTGAACTTAAATCAGCTGCTGTTAGTGACATCCAGTTCAAGCCAATTACAATGGGTCCATCATGCTCAGCTGAGCTTAATTAAAAGGAAATATTTATTTTAGTCATGCATAATTTGTTGATTTATTATGCTGATTGTATTGTATTGTAACAGGCAACAGGGACAACACAATTCTTGCTACCCATGTAAATATGACGCTGTCAGCTGAGTGTTCTAAATGGGCTTTTAGAGTATTGGTACAACTGTGCGTGAGAGCAGTGCCATGCAGATACAGGGTTGCAGAGGGATATGTGGAGAGGATTTTCTCAACCCACACAGTATCAATGTGACAAGACAAGCTCAGCAAAAAAAGCCCTGTGCAGTAGCTTCTCAAAAGGTGCACAGAATAGCATTCAATAGTTGCTACGACAAAATGTCATACTGGCTTCTTGTTTCAAGACATTATTTTAGCTATAGGACAACATTAGTGACAGCAGATAAGAAGTCTACATAATGACACAACTGGTGATGTCATTTCTGTGGTTAGTCATGACTGTATGAACCACACATTTTAGTCATTTATTCTTCATATGAACTTTGCCTAATGAAAATGGAAATATTCCAAAGATTCTACAATGGGCACTTGGTATATGCATATCCAGATAATACATTACTGGGTGTTCAGGTAAACACTGCATGCTCCTTTGATAGACATTTCAATAGATCTCTCTTGAGCAACGTGTGTCTTGTTTAATCACATCCCTCTGAACATCACCCCCCCATTTTGGCTAGACATCCAGCTCAAATTAAATGTTCCATTCAAAGGCTTCTCAGTCGGTTTATGGCCAAAAATCTTGCCATGGAAACGGGTGTCTTAATTAATTTGAAGTCATTTTCATCAGATTCGTTTGTTGCTGGCTGATGTTATTGCCAGAGCTGCAGTATTGTGCTGTACCATTGTGCAAGTACTAATGTTAAAGAGATGACAGGAGAAATGCAATGAGCTTTTAAGAAAACATTGGTCCTGGTATTTGTTCCATTTACCCCACACAAATTGTAACTAAATATTCTGGTATATCTATCCTTGGTTACATTTTGGAGCCAACATTGTCATTTAGTTTTCAGTGATATTGTGTTAAAACTCTCTTTCCACAATTCAGTGCAACAAATTAACAACTCATCTGGCGAGACTTTGTAATTTGAAGTGAGTTTGACTCCCTAATTAATGAGATGACTCCCTACTCAGCGCACACTCACATTTTGTGTGCTTGTCCCTTTGGCCCTGAAGAAACCGATGAATATTAAAGGCTCAGAAATGCACAGGCACGCTAGGAGAGGAGTTCAACTCCCATCACTAAGGACCTGAAACCAATGAGACAGATAATGGAGGCGCTTGTTCACATGGCAGTGGCCCACTGGTGTCAGTGGCCCACTACTGCCTCCTAGCCAAGGAACAAGGAAGTGGCAGGAAATAGTTTAACTTCAAAACAGTGCAAGAAGTCTTTTGATCCTGAATTTCTTGAAGCATTGATTATATGAAACTGTGTACTGTGGCTCAAGTGGATGAACTTGACAGAATGATACTGTCTGTCTTTACCCCTTTACCAGATAAGAGCTGAAATTCATAATTCATTCCTATTATGTAAAATTGTGGCTGTACGCGTGTTGGTGCTGTTTCGAAAGACTAGATTATCTTGAATGAATTTTTTTGGGTTTCTGTATTTGAAACAAATTAAACCACTATTGGACTACTGCAGCTATGTTCATGATGTGATATGATATAACACAAACATCTCGCTTTCATCATGTTATAGCTTATATTTTTCTGGAGAAGTGCATGTTACAAAAAGAATTTGAGCATTCTGAGATGTGATTTAACGATATGCAATATTATTCTCTGAAACAGTACTCCCCTTTTGAAAAATGCAATGCCATCAATGGTGCAAAATCACTGACTGCAAATGAAATTATTTTAATGGCATGTCTAAAAATATACCCTCTTCTCTGTAAGGTAAATAACAAGCAAGGGTTTCTGTGTGTCCCTTAACGCTAGTGATGACATGTCCCGCAATCCATACAAAATAACAATCTCAGCACGTCAACTTGGCAAACATTCATCTCTGTGCAGATATCCAGTAACACAATGTAGAGATATATTTTCAATGCGCGTTGCTTTAGGAAACTAGAATGCAAATGAGCACTGCAGCTGGCGTTAGATGGAGAGGGGCTTTGGCGTCCCTCCTGGGCGGTGCTGACGCGCAAGTCGTTAAAGGTGAGATGTGACCTCGGGGACGTGCGCACGGCACGGCACGCGCCAGCGGCGTGAGATGTTTCCACGTGCAATGATGCCGGTAGCCCTAAGAGGCAAGCGCAGTGGAGAGCGGCCCTAACAGCCAGGATCGCCCCCCCCCCCCCCCCCCCCCCCCCCTCGGGGCAAGAGTCTGCGTCAGCACATGACCGCTCAATCAACACGCAGGCGTGACTCTTGGCCGCTGCTTAGTGCTTGTGGTTTAGGTGTAGAAGATGATTTCAGGGATCTGTCCATCCTCTATGGAGGTGCCATTGTTATTGCCGGGGGAACTGCAGAAGAAAAATGTCGTCTTGGTCCCTGTACCTGACTCATGAGTCACTTTTTTAAGTCCTTTTGTTCCATAATGGGAATCAGGCCCCTGGATAAAACAGATAAAGTGCACAACATAAAGATCTCATTTGATGTGCAAGATTGCAAATTAACTAATTAGAGTCTACAAAACATAATCTAATAATTGTCTGTATCAGTAGACTCACCTTTAGAGTTGCACATGCAGTGTAGCTAACATTAGGTAAAATTTCAATGGGCTCTTTGAACATGACTCTAAATGTGGTAGCTGTTCCATCACAGCTAAATCCTGTGTCATTCTGCCCGAGCATGTTATTCCGGTCACTCTCCATGATCTGTTTAAAAGGAAGTGATTCAGGACAGTGAGTGACCATGTACCATTTCTATATATAAATCATCTGTCTGTGATGAAGATTCATGATGCATACAAGATTTTTCTTCATCATATACACTTAAACGGTAAAGTCACTCACATTTAAAATGGAGCAGAAGTGACAAAAGAAATAGTAAGATGATATCAAGCTGTTGCAACGCAATAACTGTAAGCAGAGAGACAAAAGAGCAGCTCCCAGATCAGATTCTCACCTGCATGTTGACTTGGTAATCCGTTGGCCCATGTATTGATCCGTACAAACCAAACCCCACTACTGATATTCGTCTATTTACATTAAACCTGTGGTGAACAGAGACATAGCTGTTAGAACTATTGTATAACCTACCAACACACACACAACACACACCTACCTAGCCAACACAGTACGCAAACATACAGTACTGTAGGACTGACAACACAACTATTAGAAAGCTCTACTGCAACTGAATAGATTGTAGGCCTGTAGCAAACCCACCTGATTCGGTCACTGGTTCCACTGTATCCCCAGCGACTCTCAACCTGCTGGAACCTATTAATGCTGCATTCCTTGCCCCTGAGACAGCACCTTGGCCTGTCGATGTAGTCGACGCGGGGTTTGGGGTTTACTGTAAAGTGTAAAAAGACATTTACCACCTCCCGATCGCACATTATCCCAGACTGGGCAGGCCCTGTTGCACAAGAAAGAATATCAAACTGGGTTTCTATGGTTGGTTGTCTCAGGATACAGATTACACAGCCACAGCAGAGGTAACACAAGGTCACAGTGCTGCAGTAGTAGTAGTAGTAGTACATGATTGTTTCGTTTGTTTGTTTGTTTTATTTAGAATATGTGGTTGCAAAGTTAGTTCAGCCACAAAATCACCACCGCTTTGTTCAATTAAGTCAATCAAGTAGAGGAAAATACGGTATTGGGAAAAACATGTTTATGGCCGTGTAACATTATCAGCCATCTGCAATGTGAGCTTTCTTTTGATGAGATCTACAGGCAAATGAAAGGGAGCTGATGGCCTGGCCTATGTAAGGGTGCACAAGGCTGTTTGGCCTTCATGACTACAGCAGATGGCTCGGTTTCACACAGACCATAAACATGTTTGAAGGTGACAAAGATGATAAGGAGTACATATGTGAATTAAATCTGGGGTTGAACAGCCTCATAACACTTGAATAGAGCTGAACAGGGGTCAGGTTATAATTACAGAAGACCACTGGCTACTATCAGTTACATATATTCAAACAAATGGAAGGATTATTTTGAAAATGTATGAGGGAGTTCACAACACAGTCATATTTGGAAATGACTTACTATCTATCTATGCAGTAGGGTCATTCCACCTCAATTCAACGGATTTCAGAGAAAATTTCTGCTTGACCATCTCAGATTTGCTTCAAACTTTTACCATCTAAAGAGTAACCATTTAAACTAACTTAGCCAAAATATTAGATCGGTATACCTAATACATCCAGAGAAAAACATTTTTGAACATGGTACCCCCCTTCTGATTTTTGGCACATTGGCGCCCTCATCTAAATCTGCAGCAAAGTTCAGATGTCATTATCTCAAAAAGTGTTCCAGCTAAAGACTTCAAATTTTCTGTGAATAATGATTGCTACCTATAGATTCCACATATTCATTCCTAAGTCGTATGTGTTGACACTGACTTTGTTTCAATCTTGTGAAATCAGAAGAAAAATTGCAGATTTCTTTCACACCCCCACATTGGGTGCCCCATTACACAATTTGTAAACAAAATGTTTGGCAAATGGTTATGTCTCTCTACAGGAGTGTTTAAGCTGTCTTTGAAAAAGTAATGAAGAGGTGTCTATATTGTTTTTTTGTTGGAAGTATTGTAACACAAAACTGAAAAACAATCAATTTGGATAATATTGTATCTCCCCATTACAGAGGTATGACAAACTATACCAATGAATTGAACACATCTCCAGAAAGAGTATGGAATGGGCTTTCAGACTGTGAAATTTCAAGATGGTATTATGGCTATGGTTATTGAAATGTTATTTTTGAAATATTGGTCTACTATAACAACACATTGCTGATATCCATGAACAGTGACATCTAGTGGCATTAAATAGTGACAGCAGCAATTTATTTCGGAAATACAGGAAATATTTTATTAGTTCATCACTCAGCAAGTAAATGAAAATATAAATGTTTAACAGTATGAGACATAAACATCTGATACTTAGGAATAAGACAAGGATTATGAAATCATTAAATAATAGCACAAAAAAGCAACGCTAATTGTTGTAATAGACCAATATTTAAAAATATATATTTTAATAACTGCAGCCATAATACCATCTTGAAATTTCACAGTCTGAAAGCCCATTCCATACTCTTTCTGGAGATGTGTTCAATTCATTGGTATAGCGTGTCATACCTCTGTAATGGGGAGATACAATATCATCCAAATTGATTATTTTTCAGTTTTGTGTTACAATACTTCCAACAAAAAAGCAATATAGACACCTCTTAATTACTTTTTCAAAGACAGCTTAAACACTTCTGTAGAGAGATATAACCATTTGTCAAACATTTTGTTTACAAATTGTGTAATGGAGCACCCAATGTGGGGGTTGAAAAAAAATCTGCCATTTTTCTTCTGATTTCACAAGATTGAAACACAGTCAGTATCAATACATACGGCCTACGAATGAATATGTGGAATCTATAGGTAGCATTCATTATTTCCAGAAAATTTGAAGTCTTTAGCTTGAACACTTTTTCAGATAATGACATCTGAACGTTGCTGCAGATTTAGATGAGGGCGCCAATGTGCCAAAAATCAGAAGGGGGGTACCATGTTCAAAAACGTTTTTCTCTGAATGTATTAGGTATACCAATCTAATATTTTGGCTAAGTCAGTTTAAATGGTTACTCTTTAGATGGTAAAATTTTTAAGGAAATCTGAGATGGTCAAGCAGAAGGCATTTGTTGAATTGAGGTGGAATGACCCAGTACCAATTAGAGGTAATCAATTGAAAGCAAGAAATAAAAGCACACCACCACCACACCCTGCCATTACACTGTATCATACAGCCAGTGGAGAATAACACAGTCAGTTCAGTGCATTTGAACACATAACAAACATGAGGAAAATGTGTTGCACACAACCAGGATTATTTGTCCTTACCTGCCGCAAACTCCTCCACAGTCATGAGAGGGAAGCGGATGAGGGAGAGAGCTTTGCCCAGAACCTTCTGTTTGTTCTCCGAGGTGAGTGGCAGCTGCTGCCTGTGGCACTCGGCGTCGGCCCAGCGGACCACAGCGCCGAACAGCCGGTTCTCCCGGATGCCCAGTGTATCTCTCTCCAGCACCGCGCACAACGTGTCTGCACAATGACCACAGGTGAGCCCACGTGAAATGCAGAGGCGCACACAATCCAATGAAATCAACTCACTGGAGTGAAGTCAGTTTTAATGGAGCAATATGTACATAGCTGATATTGAGTGGATGGTGACAGAGGAAATAAATCTGACTCTCACCTAAATCGATGTCAGTGAACCCCTCTGCATTTACGGCATCAGCAGTGCTTTTATCTATGGTATCCAAGCAAAGACTGGCAAGTTGAGGTTCATCAAATAGTCTGGCCTGTAATAGCAACAATTGTTATGTGAAAGCATTCTAAAGACAATACGTTGAATACCTGAACATAACCTGTTTTTTTTTTTATCATTGGGTACCATAATGTAGGCACTGACTTATGTGTGATCTATTGTTCCCCATCACCAAGTCTATCTGAGTAATTGCTTTACTAAAACCTTTTCTACTTCTCCTAAGGTGTTTGATCACAGATGCCTACAAGACTGTCAACTTCAACCACGTTTTAATTGATGGGGATACATCATTCTTACCTGAGTGAGAAGCATAAAAGCATTGTCAGCCCTGAGGTGCTTGGTAAGAAACTCGACACAATGTGCCTCTAAAGCAGGAACAGCATACTTTTTGGCTGTATAGAGTGTGGTCATGACAGTCTCTGGTCCAATGTGGACCTCGTCGGAGTACAGAAACCTTTAAAAACACAAATAACATTATTGGAAGAACATGG
Source organism: Sardina pilchardus (assembly GCF_963854185.1). NCBI lineage: Eukaryota > Metazoa > Chordata > Actinopteri > Clupeiformes > Clupeidae > Sardina > Sardina pilchardus. The sequence goes on from NC_085004.1 coordinate 2,685,378, forward strand.
CAAGAAATGAAAAGTTAGGCCATTACTGGACAAAACAGGAGAAACTGAAGAAACTTTCCCAGATATGGCACAATGGGTTAGTTGTCAATCCCAATCAGTGTACTGATAGGGATGTAACTTCTACACACACTCACTACGTTTGCTTTATCAAATGCTGTCCACTGATAACGCTTGATGTGGACTTTCAGAGTTCAAAGTTACACTTCCGGTAAGCTACGGAAGTCCCAATTACTATGAACTGTCTGCGCTGAGTCATGTGTATGATTACAGTCGCTGTTATGTAGAATATATTTCCAATTCTAAATGTTTACTCGTCTTATCCGAGGCTCCACACATCATCACAAATAAAACAAAGCAGACGGCTTTTAATCGTAAGTATAACGCTATAGAGAGTCGTAAAAATAATACCACAACCACTTCGAACATGCAAATCACGGCAGAGCAATTTACCTTAATAAAGCGAGAAATGCTGCTGGCTCGACATCAGGTAGCTCAATTTCAGAAGATGTTGTAGCCATACCACCATTGAACATGGCGTCAAATACGGCACTTCCAGCAGCCAACACGAATTTATGAGATGGGATTCTCTGAGCCTGTCTACCCTTGCCCACAACAAACCTTACATCACTAAGCAGCTCGTTATTGAAAAGGAATGCAAATCGTTCTTTGACTGAGCTCTTTGTAGCTTGCCAGTTGTAGACAGGCTCTCTGTGTAGGCCCACTGACGGCGGAGGAGTCGGCGCAGGGATTCCTGCGACCGCAAAATTGGAGACTGCTGCGTTCCTTCCAGCGCCAGACTGGCTGAAATTGAAGGCTTGTCCTTCGGCTCTGGGTGCCGCTTCACCGCCGCCCGTAGCCATGTTATGTTTACGGGTTACGTCAGCTTATCAACCGAGCGTCAGAAATATCAACGAAACATTTTCGAGTACTCTTCCGTGTCCACAGACATGGCCTGACATCGCTGTTTACAACTTGAGTGCTTTCAAGATCATCATTGCGACGATTCTGACGACGACGGTGATTAAGCCACACCTCCCTTTTCCGGTCAAGTTCTTGCTCTCAGTATGAACCTATGACCACAAGAGGGCGGCACCAGACTGTTGAACACATAGACTGTATACAGTCTATGGCTGAACACATAACAGAACAGACTATGCCTATCGGGCTGACGGACTGAAGAGCGCCCTATGCCAGGACCTTATGACATGGGGCTGGCTTGTTTTCAGCTGTGCCAAGTAGTTTTAGGCTACTATTTGGCAGTCGGTATCTTAAGTAATGATAATGGTGTGAAATCACAATAATCTAGGCTATATGAGAACGTCTTCTAAAACGTTGTCTGATGGCTTTATTGCTTTTATTTATTTCATATCACTGGTGAAATGCAAAACAATCATACAAACTGGAGTTTGTGCTAAGTGTTATGGCTATTATTATTAGGCCTATTGGCGTGGACGGTTGGTGTGTGGTGTTGTGTCATAGGTTGCACCCCCAAGCTATGCAATGCCTAAAATTCCATTAACGTTTTGGCTTGGCAGTCCTGACAGAGACAAGGAACAACAGAGGATAGGCATTCATGTGTGCACGCGCGTCAGAACTCTTTCAGCAGAGCGGACTGCTCCCATCTCTATTTGTAGTTCTCACTATGCCCGAATATCACAGTCCACACACGGAGAAGGAATACAGACACGAATGCGAGTAGATTAGCCTACTATGAGCATGTATGATTATACAGTGTAACGTTGTATGCCATCGACAGTGATTGCCTTATTTTGTCACCATGAATGCCTCGGCTGGAACAGGAGTGTTCGTCTTGTCTTTGATGTCAATACCCATCTCTTATTTATTTAATTTTCTCATATATTCGAACAGGTGAGCAATAATTATTATTTTGGAGAAGTGATGAATTGCAGTATTCATACAAACATTGGCCTACAAAGTAGGCTATCCTTTATTATTGATATGGTTTGTGGAAATTATGCTTTCATGCTGTGAGCAGGAACCTCAAATAATGACAACTCTTTTTCCTTTTTACCTCTGAAGTATTGAAGCCATACTTTTTGCTGGAGCATCAACTTTAGTAATCACAGCAATATCAGCTCGCCTCGTACTAAAAAAGAAAGCGCCTCGGGATCCACTCTTCTATGGTAGCTTACAGTCTATTATATATTTTTTCTTGTTTGTTTTCTGTAAGCAAAACTTAAAATGCTACACATAACAACAATGCTTTTGAAATGATTTTGAAAATCATAGATAAGAGGTAAGAGCTGAGGTGTTCTCCAATGTGATCTATTACATCTCTATTACACAGTTTTTGCAGCCTACGCCTTTTTGAGCGTTGTGAACCTTATCATAGGTCTTGAGCAGGATGGCATCATAGATGGATTCATGACCTTTTACTTGAAACAGGTAGCCTACATTTCTCAACAGCTCAGAGAATACAGTCCATCTCAAGGAATATAATTGTTACATAAGGAATAGTGTAGATGATCATGGCGTATAATGTCTTGTTCTTCATGCATGTTTCAGGCAGACCCCTACATTAACACTGCTCATGGACACATGATTTCCTACTGGGATGGATGTGTACACTACCTCATGTACTTGCTGATGGTGGCGGCGATCACCTGGGGGTATGTAGCCTGGAAAACCAGCGCCAACTGCTGGACGGCAAAATGTTTTGCCTGCATTTGGGTCTGGCCTCGGACCACTGTACATTTTGAAAACACTGCCCTGAATCTGGCAGATGGCAACTAAACCAATCACAACGCAGAGATGTGTTTTGAATCAACGCGGGTGAGGCAGAGGGCTCTGGGGCGGGGTTTTGAGGGAGCGTTGGCCTATAGGCACAGACACGGTTTGAAAGACAACGGGTTGTGCTCATCAACAATGTTCCGTTGTATCCATTCATCGAGGCCAGACTAAATTAGACATCCAATCCATTTAGGCTGGTTTATCAGGCTAGGGGGTATGCACATCGATCACCTTGCGACTGAAAGTGGCAGTGCAGTCTTCCTCAGCAGATGGCACAAATAATAATGTGTTTGAAGACAGTGGAGTGAAGTAGTTGGCAAGGTTTGAACATTCTTGGGCTTGTTTTACTGTCAGAGGTAGTAGGCTATGTGCACAGATATTCTTCTGCTAACTCAAAATTGAAGAATTTAGAATAAGCATTTAACGGGTGTAAAACAGACATGTTAGACGAACATACAGTAAGCTATGTGGGACTGTCAGTGACATGTAATCAGAGCTGAGGAAGAGGAAGTTTCTGCCAGAGAGTCATTTTCTACAACGGAAAGCGGAATACCTAATGTTGTGTCTAATCTTACTATGCTATGTTGATGTAGATGGCAGTTGTCTTGTAGAGTTCATCATCCATATCATGAGTATTTTATTTGACCATTATTGTATCAAAGAAGGATTCCTTTTTGTGGTAGGCCACACATATTCTATTAAGATATTATGCACTACGTAATAATTCTAATTGCACACCTTCGAACAGTGCAAAATATTAGTCTATGTTGCATCCATATTGCATCCATATTTATTGCATGCTGAATGAAATCATTTTCTGTTTGTGCAAAGGGAGAGTTATAGGGCTATTGGCTTATACTGGGAGGGATCCTTCTTAATGCGGGTCATAGTGTACATTCCTGGCAATATTGTGGGTAAGTAAAACTGTACTCGGGTCATTAGGACAGCAGCTATTTCATACAGTGTATTTTCTTGAACGACAGAAGACTCCAGCTATTGTTCTCTGTTACAGGAAAGTATGGAGCTCAGCTGAGCCCCTTGTTCCTCATCCACATGCTGTATGTGCTGGTGTCCATATGGGCCTGCTTCAGGGTCCACAGTCAGCCCGCAGTGCGAGGGGCTCTGCCGGAGGTGAGGCCAGGTTGTCATCTGTTAAGTGTCATGTGAAAATGGAGCTGTTGTCATACAGAGCAGTCTGGACTACAGCAATGGCTTACAGTACACAGCCACAGCATTACACTGCTGGAGGCCTTGCAGAGCACTGAGCACTGCAGAACACATTTGATTATTAAAAGTACTTAACAATGAAAGTGAACAGACACTTATTGCAAGTGAGCAGACACTCATTGCAAGCTTTCATAGGGCCCAGAGCCTAAACCCACGACGCCAAGCACGAGAGACAGTGGCAAATGCTATCATATTACTGTAAATATACTGAGATTGCTCACTCCTTTATATATACACTTTTGAAGTACATCTATACTTTAAAGACTACTTTGACTGTTAAGTCATTTCAGCTCAGACCTCCATTCACTTTGTGTGTACATAACAAAGATACAGTGGGGATAAAGGAGGAGAGGAAAAGGTTATGCATCTGTGATTATTACTCTAGTACTAATCTAGCAGTTATGTTTACTCACAGGATATTGAGGACACCCAGAAGAAGAGTCTGTTGCAGAGACCTGTAGATTTACTCTTTGCCGTATATCTACTGTTTGCAGCTTCCTTCTGCTTATTCAGAGGTCTGGTAAGTGGTCCTCCTTGTGCTTAGTCAGAGGCCAGGTCAGCAGACGTGTGTGTAGCCGAAGGATGGGTAGACACGATATCGTGACTCATACTCATACTGACTTGCTTGCGCTCTTCCCAGAGGATGTTGGTCCTTGTGGTGTAATGAGGACCACAGAGTTTTGGTTAGGGCTCATGATTTGACTCATCAGGGCCTTTCGCTGCTGCTCATGAGCTTGACTGAGTTGGCCCCGCGGTGATGTGTTCCGTTCCCTTCATTTGGTCCATTTAAACGGGTCCTATTGTCTGCTGGATAATTGAGTCTGATTTGTTTACGGGCCACCACCACCTTAAACAGGGATTTGGAAAAAAAAAAAAAAAAAAAAAGTGTAAAGAAAAGCTAAAATTGCCAGCCTTTGGAGAGAGCCACCAAATGGCCATCAGACAAACTTTTCCTTCCTACGAGCAGTAGTTGACATTACACACATGCATCAACAGATAGACAGCTGTATCAATTCATTATTTGTTTTTGGAATGTAAGGGATTAAAAGGATTCCAGACTGTTTTAGTGGGTGACAGAAGAGATATGGCATTGCCTTTACTGTCAACTTATATGATAGTAAATAAGATGTATGTCCCACTCCCAGTGAATTTTCAAATCTTTACGAACCTGACAGTGTGTGTGTGTATGTATGGGCTCTTAGGTGGCGCTGGATTGTCCCACAGAATGTTGTCAAGCCTACACTCAGTACTATGAACCTTACTTAAAGGACCCCTCTGCCTACCCTAGAATCCAAGTGAGCTATTGTTTATATATTTTACTTTAGCACCAGGACTGATTGCTAATTTGAAAACCTTGCACATATTGCTTATTTACTCGATGATGCATTAGATCATGCGTTCTGGGCTCTTTGTGTTGCAGATGATAGTGAACATGCTGTACTTCGTGCCATACTATGTCATAACTCTGTATGGTTTGGTGGTTCCTGGCTGTGAGTGGATCCCTGACCTCACACTCATTCATGCGGGTGCAGTGGCACAGGTAAGCAGGCCTGATAGAGTTCAGGTGTGGTGCCTGAACTCAGGCTTGAGCTCGCCAAGGAAGGATGTCAAGAAAGGCTATTCTCTATATCGTCTTTGAATGTATTTGATAATATCAGGCACAGATAATTTTCTGTCTATGAGCCCTGGGTAAGGGATGGAGGTGAACAAGGATGATAGATAACAGTGAAGTCTTAGCATACTGCTTTAAACTTTAATCACTGGGCAATCTGTAATGGTCATAATGTTCACTGTACACACCTTACACCTTAAAGATTCACAGAATTTAGCCAAACAATCAGTCAAAGTAGTTTGGGAAATCTTACTCTGCAATACGGAAACATAATTTGGTCACGTATGTTTCTGAAACAGTTTCTTGAAATTGATATAGAAATATTTTGAGATGGTGGATGTACAGCACACAGTATATATGTTATGGTTTAATTACACTGTCAATCTGACTGAAACCAAAGCACACACGCCAGTGCATGGTTAAACGGGGCTTATGTACACCAGCTCATCTGCTCACTTCCAAAGATGGAAGCACCACAGTGTTAGCTGTCAGTATACCATACACAAATCTTAGACGAACATGGCTGTTGCTTTTGTACCAGAGCCAGTCTGAATGCCTGATGAGCACACTGCAGGAGACAAAAGCAGGGGCTTACTTTAGACATGGCAGTATGTAGCTATTCTCCCTATGGCAGCTGCTCATGCTATTAATAGTGGCAGTGAATTGTACAGTGGTGGACCAGAGGGTTGCTATGCAACCACCTCATCCATCTTTTTTCAGCGTCTCTCCAGCAATGATATGTTATGAGGTGGGAAAGTCCCTTCTTTAGTCTGTGTGAATAAAATGTATATCTGTCAGTGGTGTGTCTCTAGAGTTTGTAGACCCTGCTGAAAAAACCAGCAAGAAACCAGCTTAGGCTGGTAGCTGGTTTTAGCTGGTTTTAGCTGGTCTTTGCCCAAAACACAGTTCTTATTGCTGGTCTTTGCTGGTGTAGCTGGTTAGGCCACCAGCTAGACATGCTGGCGTGACCATCTGAGGAAGCTGGTCGTGCTGGTGTGACCAGCCTGTCGTTTGGGATACAGCTGGTTTAAGATGGTCATGCTGGTGACCAGCCTGTCCAGCTTGACAAAGATGGTCAAGCTGGTTTTCTAGAATGACCAACATAAGCTGGCGTGGCCAGTAAAAACCAGCAATGTAGACCAGCAACACCAACTAAAATGACCAGCTTAAGGTGGTACGACAATCAAAACCAGCTGAATTACCATCATAAACTGGGTAAACCAGCTGAAGGTGTGTTTTCGCTAGAGTTTTGCTGGTCTAGCTGGTTAACCATCAAAGGGTGGTCAAACAAGCTGGTTAACAAGCTGGTCAACCAGCAAACCACCTTTAGCTGGTCAGGCTGGTTTTTTCAGCAGGGCGAGACAAGTCAAAAATACTGCCTTGAGCAGGATTTTCATGACACAGACAGTCACCAAGCCAGTATTTCAACTTTTTGTACAAGCCTTCAGTCTGCTGAAGCCTGTGGTCAAGGGAGCTGGCTTTTAAGCGTTCAGTTGAATTTCCTGTATATTACAAATCAAACATGTCTTTCATAGAGCAAGTCAGTCTGTTAAAACAAGTGTATTTACCAGTTTTGCCTATATTCACTGCTAACTATAGAAAACTCCCTCTAAACGCCCTCTAGTGACTTTTTTATGCATTCCAAACAGAAGCATGAAACAATGTACTCTGTGACACTGACACTGCCCTATGTGGTCTAGAAAAGTCTCAACACAGGCCACTTTTAAGGAGTTCTTAAATTCTTAAAACTGTTTTATATGGTTCTTAAATTACAACTATTATATTATTATATCATGGTATTCAGCTGAGTTTCAGTTAGTGAAGATGTTAGATTGAATTTGTTTTTATTTTGTGACGTTGTTCTCAGGCACAATTTTCCCACATTGGTGCCTCACTCCATACGCGGACGCCCTTCTCCTGCAGAGTGCCGGCAGACACTCAGCTGCTTTTCCTCGCTGTCAACATGCTCTATGGCCTCGTGCCACAGGTACTCAGCTACCATCTCCTCAGCAACCGAGCCTTCTTCCTCAAGCTGCTGCCGCACAAGACTGAATGAGCTTGTCAGTGTCTATTCGATAAACATGCTAAATGTCATGGCAATTTGATTTCACTTTACTTTGACTGCTGTATACGTTTCTGTGAAAGTTTATCTGCACCTGTTCTGTTGGAGTATTAAGTATTCTGTTAAATTGAGGTTTATATATTTTTTTTTTTGCCAATTGTGTGGATGACTCGGGATGTGTAACCGTTTGGATGGAAGGTTCAAGGACTCCCTATTCATATGGTGTCACCATGAAAACCTTTGTGTCACCAATCATCCATTTCCATTGTGTCTGATTGTACAACATTCCTGTGCAGTGCAAATACTTGTGTGCCTTTGTCCTTCTTCTCTTGGTATTTTGAAAAGTCTGTGCCTCTATACTGGACATCTTTATTTCCAGGATAAGCTTTATCTACCATGCCTTTTGTGATATTAGTTCACATCTACACATGACATTTTACTGGTAGTAGTGGAGACACACATTATTGATTTGTATTTCTTGGTATTTTATTTACAAAAGCAACTTTTAATTACCCATGAGTTGCTGAATAAACAGTGAACTCAGCATTTCATTGTTTAATGTATGTCTAGGTAGTGATGTTCACTACAGGATTCTCTCTGCATGTGCTGCGTTTGATAGCAGGTAACCTCACACTATGCATTCCAATGAGTTTATTCTGTAAAATTCTTGTCAATAAACAGCAAAAAACAGTTTACATTGAACTACAAATATTGAAAATGTAAAACTTGTTCCAATTACAGGCATAACAGAGGTCAAAAGGTGACGGAATAAACAAAAAAATGATGGGACTACATTTACCACAGATTTCTTCAGTTTACTCATCAAAAAATAAATAGAATATATTCTTTATATAAAACAAAGAGGGAAGCAAAACAGGTAATCTTTTAATGGGCGTTATGTTTGCATTTTAAAAAGGAAAAAAAAAAAGTCTCAAAAGAATATTAAGGTTTACCCCAGTGCCAACAATGAAACATACAGTTCAGAGTGCTCCTGCAATTTAACTGGTAGAGCATGACCGTGGAGATGTAAAGGAAGCAGGTCCACTTCTCCAGGAGAACAAGACCTGATGATAGATGTACACCTTTACTGTTCTGTAAACTGCTTTACACATAAGCATGTGCAGAATGTGATGTACTACTGTATCAACGTGGTAAGCACAGCGCCTGGACATGTTAAAAGTAGAGAAGTGCTCTGTTCTCATTGGTGGGGGGGTTGGAAGTCTTTTTTTTTATGCCATTCTTAGTAAGTGCAAATGTAAAACTGCAAGTAATTGGAAACCTTCAAAAAACCAGAACAACCAAGACTATCTCCATCTTATGATGTATACGACAGTTGAGCATGCCACTAAAAAGCGTAACAACATAATCCATTCCACAGACACACAGAAACGAAGATTTCACTTAGCCATAAAAAAGATGAGCAGTTATCTAGAGAGCATTTCGGTTGGATAGTGGTCCTAGTTTCTACAGCAAAATAAAATATATAGAGATAATAGTGAGTTACAATGTGTAACCCAGTTTTGTGCACAATACTTCATACATTTAATCTACTTTTTTCCATACATTTTTTTTTTTCGGTTACATAAAAGAGTAACATATAGCGATATGGGTAATGCTTTTTACAGACAAATATTCCAGAAGGTAGTCCATCAGCCTTTTCCTTTTGTTTAAGAAAGCGATCTTGAGCTACGACATGTACGACTATGAGCGACACACTGAATGGCCTGTTGTTTTGTGAGGAGCGAGAGAGAGAGCAGCTATCAAGAAGTCTTTGCAAACTTAATCATAGAAAGTAATCTGGTATTATGCTAAAATTGGTGCATTGAACTGGAGAGCTTAAGATATGAAACGGTGCTAATATCAATGTATGACTACTGTTACCTTTCGCTATAGATTTTAAAAAAAGGGTTATTTTTGAAGTGTATCAAGGTTGAGTTTGTGTACAGGCTGACTAATTTTTTTATGCATACCCTACTGGACTGAATTTACACCCCATGATATAGTATAGTTGCACTGTGGCTGAGAGGATGGTATAAATGCATCAATCACTTAAAATGTGATTTCCATACTAGCTTTGTGGGGGTTCCTGGTGTTGAAGATCAATGAGAATTTCACAACTCCATAATCACAAAACAAGCACGATGAATGACCTCCCTGATGGGACCGCCTTGACTTTTAATGTTCTTCTCGGAGCAACTGGTTCTGGCAAGGAACAAGAACACAACTTTACTTCACTTTGTTAACACTGTGCTGCACACCTTTCATTCAATACCTCTTCCAAACATCAACAATCGAATTATATACTTAAGAGATAAATTAGTGCTGTAGCTACAGTGGCATGTATGAACACCTCGTGGTAAAGGTCTGAATAAGTGTCTTAAAGGGTTCAAGAATAGGCTAAATGTTTTCCAGTTGGCGTTTCTGGACTGTATCCAGTGCATGACATCTAATGCATTGCTGACCTCTGGTGGTGACATTCTTGGAACTTGCAATTGGTGCAGTTTGTACTCCCTTGTCTCTATACTAATTCAGACCAAAAAGACAGGACATTCCAGGGAACTAATCTCATTCCTTTTAACTTTGATTCTCCACTAATATGTTTTTTAAAACAAATAATTTATGAAAATACCCTCCTAGCCTCTATGGATCACAGTTACATTGGCCCATTCATAGGCGCTCACATAATATAACTGGACATTGTTAGTGTCTGTTGAGACGATTCAATAATATACATTTTTTATCACGTGGGATACTCCTCTTTGAATAGGACTTCAAATTAAATGGTGCAAATGGTCATCTATGTGGATCAGAGCACCATCTCAGCATAACAATGCCATACTCAGTGACTCCAGAGGCTGTACACTATGTGGAGATCATCAGTTTACCCCTTGACTGCACGTCTTGCCGTCTGAGGTGTTCTGGATGACGTTGTCTGGGTCTCCTGCCTCAGAGCCACTCTTGTGGTCCTCTTCTTTGCCGTCCTTGTCCAGATCCTCCTCCCCAGAGGACTTCCTGGACAGCTTGGACGACTTCTAGGACAAACACAACAATGAGCACGACTTCTAGGACAAGCACAACCACCTGATGACCACATGCTGTGCGACTACAGTTCCATTAGAGACTGGCAGGGTGGCACGCAGGTTGCCTAAACAGTGAGCCCTTGGTGAGATGTGTCAGTGAATACGTGACACACACAGGGTGGTCGCAAAATGTGGAAGGAGGTGATGCAAATCTCAGCCATGAAGGGTGAAGGAAAATGAATTACAACATAATTTAACATTCACCCATATCCCCTTTTATAAAGTGGGGGGCTTCCAATGCTACATTCCAGGGGATATAGTGCATATGACGGACCCCTGTTGCTAGGCAACAGCGGTTGCTAAGCAAGGGCTCGGAAAGCTGAAGAGAGTATGTGGAAGGCTCATTTTTTCCTTTTTTTTCTGAAAAAGCTTGGATGCTTTCATCCACCAATCTGAAAACACTGATACTCTTTATTTTGGTTTGTGCAAACCATGTCTTGATTTCAAACCTCCGCAGGGACATATGATTTGTAGATGTACAGTACTACCACAATTCATGATAGTACAGAAGCATGAATAATCACATTAAGAAATGTGAGAATGATCAAAATAGGTTGCATGAATTGTTAATATTAAACTTATTACAATAGATTTAAATCTTCAAAATAATGATTAACATTCACAGAATGTATTTTTTCTAGTAATATGGCTTGTCAGTACCATATTTTGTGGCATAATGATGATTTCTTGCAAATTGAAATCATTGCAATTTTTTCTTATATTTCTAAAAATTATTATTAATTGAATGAATATTGTTAGCCTATAATCTTCACTGCACATGAAAAGATTTCCCCATCTAGAACAAAACAGGTGCATTCTGCAACACGCACATATTGCATTGCTTCATTTCTTTCTGACTTAAGACAACACCTACGGCTGGGTGTCAATGGGGTGCCTTCCACTACACACCTTGGAGGAGGCGGTCTTTTTCCGCTTGGAGCCGACTTTGTCTCCTTTGGCGTCCTCCTCTATGGAGTCCCCCTCCTCTCCCTCGCTGCTGGCGTCGGCAGCATTCCCTCCTTCTCCCTCCGTTTCCGAGGAGCTCTGCTGCTGGATGGCCTGTGCACAGCAAGCAGAACGCAGCGCACGTCACAGGCAGACTCTACCTGCCTACACCTGCCTCGTGCTGGAGGGCAGCCATTTTCTGCCATATTATGGCAGCCTGTGGCACTCAGCGATGTGTTGGGACACAGAAATGTAACATGTCTGCTCCGGTACTCGTACAGAATTTTAAACCCTCTACAATGGTATTACACTGCTGACACTGCTCTCGCAGGGCTGAAACAAATGTGCTTTTGGATGGACGCACAAATATGAGGATACATCCCAGGGGGCTGCTTATCATTTGGTCTTTAGAATTCACAACGCAATGAAGACTGGTGAATTCAGGGGTTTCATTAAAAAAAGAAAATAAGATTAGTGTAACAACCAGTCTCCTAACACTGCCTGAAAATCCCCATTGCACAGCTACTGACAAAATGTTTATCTTTCCAACAATTTGCAAAAAATATCTATAAAATAGTTCAATAGCCTAAAAGGCAACACTACTGAATGACATATCAAAAGATAGTAGAAGTATATTGACCAGCAGCCATCCACAACATATTTCTATAACTATTCTTATACATCCTCCTAATCAGTAGGAAAAATATGAATGGTGGTGTTTTCAGAAATCATCCTCAATATTTCAGCTCAGACAGCTAGGCAGCTATTGGGACATATGACCGTTTTTTTGAACCTGTAATATGGCCTTCTGCGAGCAGCAGATAGTGACACATTTGCTCCAACACAACAAGATGGTCGCTGGTGATTCCTCTGGCAGTTACTCAAGGGGCTTGTCTTTCAAACTGAGATAATGTTTTCTCGTGAGCTACATGGGGTTGAATTATAGCTGGACCTCTAGACGCTGTCCCAGCTTACCTACTGCTGAGGATATCAGTATCATATTCCAAATGCATTGTTGGTTGTTCTGTTTGGTTATGTATCTGAGTCTATATAATTAAAATCTTTCCCAGAACACACGGTCCAGTGTTACTGCAAATACAATTCCCCCTTTCAGAGCTAACTCTGAAGTTATTATTAAGAAAAAATGCCTGGAAAATCTATTCCCATTTCCCAAATATCCTTTGTATCACATATACAATTTTAGGAATCACGGGTTAGAGCAGGAAATACATTTTAAAGTACTATGAGCATGGTACACTTTCAGAGCTCCCTCTTTATGCATCTCTCTTAAAACTGAAATGAAGCCAGGGAAGAAAACCTCTGGCTTAATGCAGTCTTACTACCTGTGGCAGTAGTGAGGTGACAGAACATCTGGAAAATAATCAATAATCAACACTTCATTCACATTCTTTGTTTGGCAAGATGTCTAACTAGTATGACTAATGTGGTAATGGAGCCTTACTCCTTCCAGTCCTTTCCAAGTGATTTCTGCTGATGACTTTCAGTGATTCAGCACACACAGCAGGGCATACTGTAGCAGATCTGGCTCTAAAGACTTGAATGATGCTTTATGCAAATCGTTTCCTTCAGTCTTTGCCTCAGACATATAGCCTGCAGTAATTGTTCTTATAAATGTACTTACAATTGAAACTAGTCGTGGAGACACAGTCACAGTCAATAGCCCTGACGTGAACACAGACTGACACTGACCAAGCAAATCTCAAGTAGTAATTTGCAGTGTGAATGCCACTGCTCTGAATAGCTCTTTGAGAACTGAGCCATGCTTTTGGTGAGTTCCCCACTCACAAACACAACTGACCTGATAGCCGGTGAACTTGACACCAGGGTTATTCTCAATCTCCCACAGACCCTCATTGAATCCTTTCCTCTTGTTTGACTTTCCAAATTTGTCCTTGTACTCCTTGTACGGCAGAAGGTCTTTCGGGCCAAGGAACGCACTGCAGATAGAGAGACACAGAGATGAGACCAAAATGTGAGGATGACAAAACAGGCCATACACTTATGCCAACTAGTTTCTGGTGACCACATGTTTCCTGAAGGTCACAATCCGTCTTCAAAACCACAGGAAACTCACCAAGGAGCTTTCCCAGCTTCCAAGAGGGTGCACTACATTAAACTGAACAACCAATGTCAATTGGACATACAGCTCTGGAAAAATAAAAGACCACTGCCCATTTTCCTGATGTCAACGTATGGTTGCTGAGTGACATTTGCATGACTTGACGGTCATATTCAAATTGGCAGAGCTCTCTTTATTTTTAATATGACCGTCAAGTCATTCAAATGGCACCATGCAGGACGACATCAGAAAAATGTGCAGTAGTCTCTTATTTTTTCGTCCAGGGCTGCAGGCCTTTTCCAGATTCCACAGGGCAATAACAGAACAAAACAAATAGGCTGGGGCTCAAGTCAAAGTTTTGCCCCTGACGTTGCCAATCTAACATGATTTTCTGACGTTGCTGACAAACTTGTGCATACGTTTCATGGGTTCCGAAGAAGAAGATGGGATATTTATTTGCAGGTGGCTTGACAGCTCCTTCTGGGAGTTCATCGATCTGTAAAAACACATTGGGGAAGAAGGGGGACGAACAGTTCATCAAAGATCCACACAATCATGAGAGTGTATTACAATATCAATATTTGTGTCTCGTATAGCCTTTAAAGTTACAAAAACTTAGCTTGTAAAAAATACAGCTGCTATTTAATACTGCTGAAATAACGCAATTTGAGTTGAGTTACACAGTTGTGCTACTGTTACTGTTACAGCTGTTGGTAAAGCCTTTTCATTGGCTGATAACATTTCCTGCATCGGGGCACACTTCCCCAATGTTTGGATTGGTCTTCAGGCCTAGTTCAGGACTGTAGCTCACCTTACTGACATTACCAACTATTGGCCTGTCTATGTGCAATACCCAAGGCCATCCATACATGTTATAGCCCCATTAGCCTGATATGTATGTACTGCATGTTTATGGTGCCTGAAGTAATATTCTGAATCGTCTAATAATGGTTTATGCTCAAAATTGTAAATAGATTTAAAGCGTTTCCAATAACATATACTCTGTCAGTGAATTGCTACTCACAGTCGACATTACAGTCTGCACACTATTTTGTATTGTTTTAAGTATGAAAATACTTACCTAGTGCTCTCTCAAAAGATAATTTCACTTAATTTAAGGAGACTTTGACTTATTTTAAGGAGTCTTATCAAAATAAATTGACTTACTGCACTGGCAGATAAATGTGCTTGTTTTACGACAAATTTACTTACTGCACTGGCAGATATTTTTTTCTTATTTTCAGGAAGAATTGACTTAAAATAAGACAATTTTTTCTTAAATTAAGTGAAATTATATCAAAAGAAAGCACTAGGTAAGTGTTTTCGTACTGAAAACAAGACAAATGAGTTTTTTTGCCTTGATATAAGATTAAAACACTTGGTTAGATTTTATTAGACAAGCCATTTTTTGCAGTGAAACAAATAGCACCATATACCACTTAGACCGAGCCTTAGCAATCCCAGTCAACACAGTGCTTCAGGAACATGGAAGAGTGGAATGCAATCTGCATGCCTATTGAGCTAAAATACAACAACCCTAAAACCAATTAACAAACGGCATGTTAATGTTTTGCACTGCGTTGAGCTACATGAAATCAGAATGACTGGAAATATAAAAAAATGACGTAGCCAGCCATCTAGCATAGTGTGTATCGATGAACATTCTTCTGAAGTCACACGACTAAATCTTAAAATCAAGGTGATACTGTGCTAGTGTCTCACAGGTACAGTGGAGCAAACCTTCACCGTGTTTTCAATCTGTCTCATTTGACGTATTGAGATCCATAACTCAAAGATGATGCTGTGGAAGCTGGTCAGCTTACTCTTGGGTGTTAACAAGTGTTCAATGTGAACAAATTAAGCCTGTTGTTAAGAGTCTTTTGTACAATCAATACTTGGAGCTCTCGCTGTTGTATAATCCTGTAGGTGTCTCTATTCAAATGGAGGTTCAAATACAGAACATCCCATAACAAATTCTTATGACAAGGTAATAAATGATTAGTGTGTGTGGTGCATAGTCAGAATGTTCAAGGGACTTGGCTTATGTAACCTGTTAATTCACAAGATATATGGGGGACTGATGCAGTTTATCTGAGCCCATTTCAACTATGTAAGACTGAGCACACCAGTAGCTATGCATGTGTTAACACTGAACAGCTGGTTGATTCTACCTACAGTGAAATATCCACACAGAGGTGAATTTATTTTCACATTCTAAAAATATAGACTTCTGCTGGGCTAGCCTACTGCTTCTTTCATTGTGGTCAGAGATTCACTGGTAGCCTATCCTACTTGGTTAGGCCTAGGCTACTTCACATCTATTTATTAACCAATTTAACATGCACTCTGAGAGGTTATGCAAGGTCAGAGCTTTTTGAATTGCAGGGGGTAGTAGACCCAAAAGGTGAGGAGGGGAGGTGGGGAATTAAATTCATGCTACTAATTTGGGTGGCGTGACCTTTCATTTTCACTCCATAGGCTACATTATCCCCAAGTATGGAATAGCCTAGTTTAAGTGATGAATGAAATGACACCTATTTAGCTGCAAGCTACAAATAGGTGAATAACAAATGCTACATTTGAACAATGACCACCTCATTAGCCTATTCTTCACTCCATACAATTTCGAATAGGCTATTTTGTCTGTCTATTTCACTGCCTGCTCTTAAAACTTTTGCCCAGGCATGCACATTTAATTCGACTAATAGTGGTGAGAGGCATGCTTTTGCTAAGTTTATGCCACATGGCAAACATTAGGCATAAAATGGCATAACAGCATTGGGTGAAATTACATCCCTGATCCTCACTTAATTTTGTTCCCTTCTTTCCTCGCCAGACAAATGAAAATTATTTGAGAAAGTTAACCTACTAACCAACTATGTCATGGGGCATATCAACTATCTTAATGGTTTGGATTCTGAAATGCCGAGAATCACCAACATCGGACAGCAAAATGGTGGTTAAGCGAATATCAGGATTCCCGCGGGGCGCTGAAAAGTATCATTCAAAGTGGTTTTCATTCAAACGGGCAAATCCGGTACATGAGTAGTGACAGACTACAGTGGGCTACACTGAGCTAAATGCTTCATGGCCAACACACATCTCAGAGGAGGGCGGTCCGTCACGAGATAGCTAACAAGCTAATTAGCTCGTTGCAACATTCGCCCACGTTCAAGTAATTCAAAATGTCTCGTCCATTGCAAGTTTCACATTATAAAATACAAATACATGTAAAACCCCTGATGTTGGTTATGAAGTATGTAAAAAATAAATACGTTTCGTTATCCTACGCTTGTTCAAGCGCTTTCAGTTACGTAGAGGAAACCAACAAACGATCATGCTTTTCGACGAAAACACCGCGCATTTCTCAGTACGCGCAACAAAGTATCATTTATACGCCACATGCATTATCACATTGTAACCAATAGCCCATGCGTATACAATGTTCATATTTAGCTGAAACAAACTGAGAAGCGATTAAACGAATGGGACAAGTAGGCTACAGAAGCATCCAAATGTCCTACAACACCGGTTGTATTGTCCTTACCAACCCCGCCTCCCTACATTTCAACTCGGTTGCATCTCATACTCACCCTCGCTGGCCAGTGTGGGTATCCCTTCATTTTTGCAAAAACCAAATCTCCTGCCTTGTACTCCCGAGGCCGTGGGCGAGCCATTTTAACGGTTCACCAGTGTTGTATCTTAATTTAGTTATTTTCCTTCAGGTCCCCTACACAGAGGGAAATGATCGACCATCAATGTTTTGATAGCAAGACTGCAGTTTATGAGGAAATAAATAATTAATACGAGGAAAAGGCCCTAGACACGGTCCTTTCCTCCTGTTCTCCAGGCGCAAAATGTGTGTAGATTACAGAAATTGTACGATACGAAACTTGAGTCCAGTCGTCGCCCCGTGTTGAAAATGTGGTCCTCGTTGTTTTTGGTATTTTATCACCGTGTCAACGCAAAAGTAAAACCTGCCCCAATTCTCTCCTGATTCATTTGAAACGCGGCGCGACTGTCGAGCGCCGAGGATACAGATTCTTTCTTAACAATTCTTCGACGAGGGACTGTTACAGTTTACTTCGCGACATAGCCTACCCTGACCTAATTTTATTGCGACATGAATGTTACCTTTACAACCTCATAGGCCTGCTATATTACTTCGGTGTTTACACCCCATATAGAGTAAGCAGTTACTTTAAGATCTTATGTTTACACATTTGGGACAAGGTGGTTATTCGTTTTGCGAGCGTGATACCCGAAAAAAAAAATGCATATTTAGGGTACTGTATCTGAAGTATCTTATCAGAAGCCCAAAATGTATTTTCAATAATTTTATAAAGAAAAATAATGAATGCAAATTAATGCTGCTTCCGACCTATGATACAAAAATAAGTAATTTTATTCGCAAATGGCATATGCCAAGCAGAGACAAGAAATTATTATCATGGATAAAAACTGTAGAAAAATCTCGTTTATGAATGCAATCATGAAATCAACAACAGTCGCTGTCATATTTTGATTGAACATTTATATTTTATTAAAACTCCGCTCTACTGTTTAGGTCCCCTGGAAATATCAGGGTGGGTGGAAATTAATTAACTTAACAAAATATGGGTTCGGGACCATATTTATTGAATAGGCTATCAACTATCAAGACATCAGATACTCCTCGACGTGAATTTGTGCGATTTCTTGGATTAGAAAGATATCCTTTCATTGTTATTTTATCTGCTATTTGGTGTATCCTAACTTTACAATGTATAGCTTATGTTTTGTGTTGCCCCAGATAATTAACGTCTTAAATGGCCAATTAAGGCCGGTCAACCTTCTGTCATCTTATGTTCACAGTTGGGGTTGCTCCGTGCCTGCTCATACTCTATGGTGCACCATAGCCCATGCCCTCCCGGTTCGACGTGGGACTGTTATCCCGAATTATTACCCTGTATAGGCCAATGAACTACAACTCGTGCAAACTTCTGATGCAAGCAACCAGTTTCGCAGATGTTAGTCTTTACCATGCATTTGTTTATTCTCCTATTTTCTGAAAATTTAAAAAGAATACTTGTCAAATATTTCCAATGTCTTCCTTAAAAACACGGAATATAATGTCATACGTCAGAGAGAGAGATAGGCAACTGCGTAGCCTTCATTGTCCTCTTGCGAGGTTCCTTTCTGGGCACAAAGGGGCGCCAAAGGCAAATAGTAAATATTTGAACAATACATTTACTTGTCAGCAGATGGCAGGCGAGTTGTTTTTCTGAGTTTACATACGAGTTTAGGTTTTCAAAAAAGCATCCAGAAAAACCGAGGTTTCAATGTTGTAAAGGCAACAGATTACTCATTTAATACACGCTTGACTGATGAATGCAACATCCAATAACATGAAATACCATAGAATATATTAAGCTCTTTCCTTTTAAGGCACGTAACTTGTAGGCATTCACCACTGACTGATGACAATATGGACTAGTCCAGTAGGCCTACCTTGATTAGACCTGCCAAAATGCATCAAATGCTAATAATGTTCATAATCCAGTATTGATCATTTAACTTTAATTTTGAACAGGGAATACATCGTGACATTAAAGGTTATTAAACACTTTAAGTTCATCACCGTTTTCACAATCACAAAGATAGGCATTTGGTCAATCAGAATTTATTGTGATCTATTAAAAAAAAAAAAGAAAAGAAAGAAGAAAAAGTTTGGAAAAGCAGTTATTAACTTGTGAGGGAGGCCGCCACAGTCAAAAAATCACCCTGAGAAACCTTTCTCTAATCTAAGTTCAGTGGCTGGACTTTTTGTGGAGGTGGAGGTCAACATTTCAATTGCTTCATAGCTATTGTTTTAGTCCAACATAAAAGCATGCAAAGAGGTTGTGATTTTTATCGTCATGAGACCAAAACAAAGATTTCTGAAAGCATGTGGTGTAAATATGCTTTCATAGACATATGTTATATATATATGCTTATATATACACACACTTTATGTATATCATTTAGTGGACAAATAGTGCTCACAATGAAAATTGATAAGATATGAGAAAGCATCTTTTTAGATTCTATCCAGCAATGGCACGTTCTGTTTGTTATCTGAGCTACTATTCTCTTGGACCTGGGCTATAGGCCTAAAACCCTTGCCAACTGTTTGAGCATATAAGATAAAGGCCTAGTAGGCTACTATCACCACTATACAAACTCAGACCACATAATTGACAGTGATGATAGCAAGATTAATTAAACAATATTTTAAGAAGCACTTAAAGGCAGTGATTATTCATTTACTTACACAATCTCTGTTTTAAAGTTTTACCAAAAGTGCTAAAAGAGACATGTTAGATATATATTATTACAACCTTGGAGAAATACCAATGGTACTCCTCTAAAAGCCCAAGAAATCCTTGCCCATGGATTTATTGGAGTTAACAGTAATTAAGTCGTAGATGTAGACAGGAAGTTATGGCTTGGGTTTAGACATAGCATGGTCTCACAGCATAACGGAAGTCCAGCGACTTATCAAAACTTTTCCTTGTTCTCTTCCAGCCCACTGCTTGTTATGGGGAACAAAAGTCATCTGCCGCACATCTGTCCTGAGTGCAGGCAGTGGTGCCTTCCCCCCCCCTCCCCCCCCCCCCGTATCCATCAGTTTCCCAAGCCCCCGTGGACAATCCATTCTCTCCTCCGCTCACACTCCTCCGCAGTGTCCGACCGGGATGTGGGATCCGATATCAGCACAGCACAAGGACTCTTGACAGCATGTGGAGCAGCACTAGAAGTGCTCACAATGGACCATTTTACACAATATTATCATATGGGACAGCAACACTGTCCACACCCATAATAAAAGTAATATATTCAGCATCACTGAAATATGTGTTATTTATTTAATTGTCTTTAAATGATGCATTGTATGCTGCTATGCGATAATAATATCAGTAAATCATGTCCTGGACAGGTGTGATGATTACTACAACTGGTCATGGATTACTTGAAGGACACGCTTTTCAGATGTGAAGTGGTAATGAAACGCTTTTATAAATGTAAATCGTAATGGTGGGTTGACTGAAACTGTTGAGTTACGCAATGCTTTCAGCCTAAATGTTCATTTTTTTTCAGCGCCTCTTTTCTGCATTGCATAACATTCATTCCTCCACTTCAGCTCAACCTTTAAACTGAATGTTTCTGTTAAGCGCTCAGTGTATGTAATGGGATAGCACCACTTGAGTCATGGGCTCTTCTTTTGGAAAATAAATGAACTTCTAACTGGATACATTCCCCTAATACAGGCCCTCAAGATACTACCTGATTAATACATCTGGGGATTCACTTGCTCCCCCTCTGTGTGTATGCCTGCGTTAGTGTCCGCATGTGTGTGTCTGGTCGCATTAGTTTGAAAAGACAGCTGGTGGGGTCAACTGGGGATGGAGAGCGCAAAAATCATTAGCCAGGATATGGTCCAGCATATCTTAGGGACACCCTTGCAGACCTTGGAGACCTTAATCGCCAGGAGAGTAAACCTGATTTCCTTATGAACTCTGATGGTGGTGTTCACGCACAACGGAATTTCCTGTGATTTTTGGAGGCAACTCAGGACACAATCTCTCTGAATCACACTGAGCAGGACTTCTACCCAAATTCCCAATCGCGCTGTTTCAACACATAAATTAGGCAATGCCACACGCAGAGTATGTGTGAAAGTATGTGTGAAGAATGGTAAAAATGGTCTGAGTGAATATATTTTGCATTGCTTATTGTGTAGGCCCTCCATGCAAATGTACTTGATCGTTGTTGATGTTATTGATACTACTAGTCCCATTTTAGCCACTTTTGTCAGTAGGAGTATTCCGCTTAAACAATCAACTTCAAACTTGTTTTTTGTCTTCATATTAAGGTACGCTCTGTTAAATGATTTCAAATAATTGACAAAAAATGCAAACAATTATGGCTTTTTTTATTTAAGATGAATGAATATTGATCCATTAAATCAAAAACATGAACATTTATTGACAGGACGTTTTGTTCTCAATACAAAACTGTGACATCACTCAAGAAACTGAAATATTTATTTTAAAACTAAGTCCACCACGTTCCAGAACGTATCATGAAATAAGATATACTGTATGTAGAATAAAAAATGAAGAACATCAAAGAAATATGCAGAGAGGTTCCATTTACCTGTAGTTACTATTTCACAGGATGCACAATGCATCCAATATACAGAACAATTCCAGTACATTATACATTTTTGGTTCCTTTTAGATTAAAAATGACTATTCACAAAATATACAATTAAATAAACATTAATGTATCAGAAGATCTGTTATGTGTTTTTGACTTCAGGAGTATTTCACCTCAGTGTTGGACTTTTCTAAATCATTCAAATACAGTACATTTTCAAAGGCTTTTAATCCTGCTTGGTCAATGTGTGACTCATGATTCACAATGATTGTATATCTATGTTATTTCTATGAGATGTTTTTACCCACTTGTTTTCAGTGACTATAGCATCCACAAAATATAAGAAACCCTTTACAAAACAAAAAAGGTATAAAATTCTTTAAATAATGCACAGATTTGCTTTGGACAGAACCCAAGTCTGAATACTGACATCAGCTTGATGCATTGGAAAGAAAAATGTCAAAACATCTCTTAGGGTTGTTTAATACTGCTTACCTCGTAAATGAGGACTTTTTCTCTTTGGTCAGCTTTAGCCTTCTGAGCAACAACAACAGCAAGTACAGAGGGAAAACAATACTGTACAAACACCACTAAACAATAACTTATTGAACAGGACCACTACACATCAAGGTTTCAGCAAAGACCTTTAGGATCAGAGACCCAAACTGCCACAAACTAAAAACTTCACAATGTTTTGTTGGAACAATATTTCAACAGACACAGATATGAACTGACAAGTCATCACTAAATAACAAGAACATCTTAAATGTTTGACTAGTTCCAAAAAATGTTTGAAAGAAAAAGGACGCAACATGGGGAACCCTGCACCAGATGCTATGTGACATTGATAGACAGCACTTTGGTTCCTCAAAGTTAGAACTTTGCAGTTGACAAGTAGAACGGACTAAGGCCAACAATGTTTCAGATATGAAATAAGTGCATAGAACAAAAAGTGGTAAATACTAGGATTATGAACTTGACATTATGGTGTATGTATGACAGGTCAGTGGCCCTCCGTTGATACAAAAAAATTATACTAATTTGAATTTCATGATCTCAATAGGTAAAAAATGTTATCAGTAGTGAGGTACTTATCTCCCATAAGGTTTCTGTAGATGCAGCAATGATACAATCCAAAATCACCTAACCATATGATACAAAACTGATCATGTATACATACTGTTGGCATCATTGAAAGTTATATGTCCTACCTAAAAACCTGTCCTATAGAAAAAAAGGAGTGTGCCTGCAAAATGTTCCATTTAATCCAAAATTATTTAATGGATATTTTGAAATTGAAAGACTTGTGCCAGTCAGAGACATTATGCTGAATTGTAATACACTGATGTGACATACCATCCTCAGATACATTCTCACATGCATTTAATCCCCAAAAGTGCCAGTAAACAGGTTCTTATTTCTACCCAAATGTAGATAATTCAACAAAAATAAACAGACAATGAAAGCAAATTGATTTGAGAGAACAGTTTTTCCCAAGATAAAGCCTACTCTTGTTCATGAGCAGTGCTTACAGTCATGTTCCTGTGCAAGTTTGGGTTCTGGCTGTGCCGGTTGCGGCTCCTGACCGAAGAGAACGTGGTGTCGCAGCCCGGAACCTTGCACTTGTGCAGGAGACGGAGATGAACTGTCTTGTAGTGCGCCCTGAAGGTGCCCTTGTTGCTGTACACCTTCTGGCAGAGCTGGCAGGTGATGGGCGAGCTGGCCTGCAGCTGCGGCGTGTGGCGCCCAGGTGAGCGCTCCGTCTGCTCCCCGCCCAGGCTCTCGCCCGGCCCCAGGTGCAGTCCGTCGCAGCTCTCGCCCGGCCCCAGGTTCAGTCCGTCGCAGCTCTCGTCGCTGTCCTCCAGGGCCACGCCCTCCTCGCTGCCCGCGTCCGAGTCCCAGGAGGAGTGTCCGCTGCCGCGGGAGGCCGCCGTGGTGCTCAGGTCCAGCACCGCCTCGTCCTCCGCCGACGCCTCCGCGGGCCGCTCGGCGCTCTCGGCCGTCTTGCTCATGGGGAAGACCAGGCCCATGCGGTTGTGGCCCTTGAAGATCACGGACGTCTGCCCGGCGGGGTCTTTGGCGGAGAAATCTTGCCGGAAGTCGCTGGCAATTTCCCTGCAAAGAGAGGACGTGGAATAGATTGTGCTGGACGCTCCATAGTGATCTTTGGTCAACAGCTTGTGGTGGAGGTTTAGGTTGGCGCTGTGCCTAAAATGTGTAAAATGGGGAAAAGTATTGACCTCCTCATATAGTCCAAATTGAGACACTAAAGACACTCTCATGCGTTCACACTTACTTTTTATCCTCTATCAAATTCAGCCAATGATTAGAACTGCATTAATATAATAAAATGTAATAAAACGTAATGATATTGATATTGATAATATTATTAAGTCTCACCTGTCTCTGCTCCTCCGGGAAGGAAAAGCAGCATTGCAGCCATCAACAGTGCACAGGTGCATCTCCTTCAGGTGTACGTTCCGATAATGCATTTTGACGCTGTACGGATTTTTGAAAGTTTTATTACAGATCTCACAGTGGTGGAGCTGGTCGTCTTTACCGTCCATGCACATGGAGTGAGGGTCAGCGTCTGTGTCCCGATCGCTGTACTCGTCCGCGCAGACCTCGTTGTCCTCTTTCTCATCTGCGAGTTTGTGAAAGAGCGGCCCATTGCTCACCCTGTGATTGCTGTCGGCGTAGATGGAGTCGCAAGGCTTCTCTTGCGTCTGCTTGTTGACGCAGTCGTCCTCCTCTGGCCCGGGCGTGGTGCCGGTGCCGGTGCCGCTGCTGTGGTTGTGGTGCTCTCGTGGTTTGGGCGACGCGCAGGTGATCACGCTGCCCTCCATGCTGTGCCTGGACCCCGCGTCGGCGTAGTAGGGGCCGTCCTCCTCCCTCCCCCGGCTCACGTCCGCGCTCGAGTCCAGCGTGAAGCTGAAGGGCCTTTTCAAAGCGTTGGATGGGTGTTCCCTCTCCACGTGGGAGACGACTAGCCCGTGGTCCTCGCCGTCGCTGCACATCTGTCCGTGGCATTCCCGACCCCCGCCCTCGGACTCCTCGACTTCTCGGCCGGCCCGGGGGGCCTCGTCGTCCGAGTCGCTGGCGTCGGCCATCTCCTCCATGTCCTCCACCGCCTCCTTCTCGATCTTGATGGGCATGCTGGACTTGCGCGACTTCTTCTTTGGCGCCGGCTCCGAGGACGCCTCTCCGACGGCCGGCTTCATGGGGACGGAGGAGGAGATGAGGGGCAGGGAGGGGAGGGTCCCCGGGGTGTTGGCCAGCTCGGCCGGGGTGACCAGGCTGCGGTAGAAGGGCAGCACGGGCTGCACCGTCTTCAGGTTGGGGAACAGGATGCCGCTCTGGCTGATGCTGGGGAAGCTGCTCTGGAGCTTGGAGTCGGCGTTGTTGACCAGGTAGCTGGCGACCGAGCGGCTCTCCACGCCGGACGAGATGCCGCCGTACTCGGAGCGCTTCTCGCTCTTCACCTCGGAGGGGGAGCCGGTGTGGCGCACGTCCTTGTCGCGGTTGTTGCGGTTCATGGGCATGTGCAGGCGCGGGTTGGGGTTGGCGCTGTGGCGGTTGCGGCTGCGCAGCGAGCTGAAGACCATGTTGCAGCCGTCGATGGTGCACTTGTGCTTGATCTTCAGGTGCACGGCGTTGTAGTGGATCTTCAGCGTGCCCTTGTCGTAGAAGGTCTTCTCGCAGGCGCTGCAGTACACGCGGCCCTTCTTCAGCCCGCCGCTCTTCTCCAGCGACCGCATCCCGTGGTCCGGCGACATCTGGTTGAGCTCCGAGCTCACCGTGGACATGCACGGCGTGGCCGGCCCGTCCGAGTAGTTGTCGCTGGTGGGGAAGTCCTCCGCCTCCTTCTTGGTGATGGCCGCCTCCAGGGAGTTGTCGGTGCGCTCCAGGTCGGAGGCGAAGGAGGCCGAGCTGGAGCCGAGGAGGCTGCTCTCGCCCGGGTTGCCGGACTCGTCCAGCCGGCCCTGCTGCTGCTCCTGCCGCTGTGCGGCGTCCAGCTGGAGAGCGCCGGGCGGCGAGCCCAGCAGCGGAGCGGGCACCGAGTTGAGCAGCTGGAAGGGCAGCATGAACGCCATGCTGTTGATGAAGTTCTCAAAGTGGTGCACGTGGCCCGCGCTGGGCTTCTCCACCTTGATGGGCAGGCTGGGGCTGCGCGGCGTGCTGCTCTCGATGAAGGCGCGGATGTCGGAGTTGGTGCGGGTGCTGGGGACGATGACCGACTGGCTCTCTTTGTCCTGGAGAGCCATCAGCTCCACAATGGACTTGGTCTCTCCAAAGCGCAGAAATTGCTGCAACGTGGCGATCTCCTCCTCAAAGGTCATAATAGCCCAGCGGTCCAGCACTTTCCCTGCCACATCCTACCAAACACAGAACAGGAAGAAGAGGTTAGATGTAACTCACATTCTTCATAGAACCCACTTAACAACTAATACACGTTAGCACCTTCCACCACCTGCCATATTCATATACACATTTACTTTGACTATTTTAAGGTCAAAAGGGGGTCTAATTATAGCAACAATTTATCCTTATCGTTGCCATTCATTTCAGTCTGCCATCTCTGATGGATCTCACGGAGGCGGAGTGGAGGGGGCTGGAGATCAGAGGATGGGGGGGCTGCCCAT
Organism: Sardina pilchardus; assembly: GCF_963854185.1. Taxonomy (NCBI): domain Eukaryota; kingdom Metazoa; phylum Chordata; class Actinopteri; order Clupeiformes; family Clupeidae; genus Sardina; species Sardina pilchardus. The sequence goes on from NC_085004.1 coordinate 2,711,959, forward strand.
TGATCAAGTGCCTGGGTTGCCCAACCCCACAGTAATTACACCAGCGCCATCACGCTTTCAAAGTCATTTGAAAGTCATGACGGCAACTTCATGCTGTAACCGCGATAAATATTTTATCACGCGGCGGCTGTTCAAGGGCCTGTTGAGGAGTCTGATTTTCACGCTCACCATTACAGGGGGGCTAACATGAATCACACGTATCACCAACGATGCCTGATGATGAACTAATAGAGCAGATTCTCCTCGGTGGTTCCCTGGTGGGTTCTAAGGAAGTCCTTGTAAAAAATTATATGTACACATAAATCAGGCGCCTCAGTCAGATTTCAGCACGGCGCATAAACTAAATCAATAAATAAATGAATCAATAGATAGATCGAAGTCTGGGACCTCCAACAGAGGCAGTTGGATAAGTGTGTGGGTGCTCCGTGTACAAACCTGAAGAACGTATCCCCGGATGTAATCCTGGAGGGTCCAGTCTAGTGCGTTGAGGATCTGGATGACTTCATCCTGCTTGAGGACGCTGAAGAGGCGGTCCAGCAGGATCTTGAGGCGCACCGGAATGGCCTGCGTCCCGTACAGCATCAGACTGCAGATGTCAAACACCACGTTGGAGTGGACGATCTCCACTTGACTGCCCTGGTACATGTGGTGCACCTTCAATTTACTCAGCGCTGCAAGGACACAATGGCACACAACAGGGTTGCCGTCAGACCACGAGAAAAATATATTCACACATCTGGCTACATGAAATGCATGCTAGTTTCATTCATATTTGAGATGGCAATCTATCCAAATGATGCAAGGGTAAACAGACTTGATTATCTTTTTTGATTATGAAAGATTATCCTTAGTGTATCCTTACCATGAGCTACCCATCCATGCTTGCAATTTTCACACTGTCGCCTCTTCAGTTTCCCAGGTTTGAAACTATCACAATTACAGTTCACCAAGGTACAGCAAATAGCCTGTTCAAAACAAAAGAACAGAGGAAGAGTCACTTACAGCAGATAAGAGTGTGCAATGTCATCTTTTCCGATTCACCATTGAGGTGCCCAGGAAAAAAATAAATCATGATTCTTGGCATTGCATCCCTGAGCTACCCATCCTTATTAATTATCTCTCAGTGAAGTGCCGGCCAGGTGTCATATGTATGCAAAAATCTCAATCTATATACAGATACAAATTTACCATACACTTAATCACATTCAACATTCAGCTTTTTTTTTACCCTCTCACGTGAGATGGTTCATTTGAAAAACATCAACCTTAAATCACCCCAAAGATATATCAGTTTTTCCATTTCACAGGGCATTTCATTTCACGATTTCCACCCCATCCTTAAAATGAGAGCCCCTCCATTCTTCAACAGAATAGAGTAATCTGGCCATGAATAAAAGGCACAAGCCAGAGTTCCACGCCTGTTTTTTCTTTCTTTCTTTTTCTATTTAAGATCTCTGTGCCCAGGAAAGAATATAGATTGGAGGCAGTCAGCGAGGCTTTCCTGGCGAATAACTCAAGCCCATTCTCTAAAGAGCGGGTGTAGGGAACCAAAGGGGATTATGTTAGCCGCTGCACTGTGGGGCATGTCACACCAGACGCTCTCCCCCAGCGAGGAGGGGTGTCTGGGCCGCGCTGGGGGGACGGAGAGAGGGGTGAGAAGTAGCCAACACAGCTGCGGGGCAGAAGCAGCCACGCTCATCCTCTCTAACAAAGGAGGACTCGGCCACACCTGGACCGGCCATGCCATTTGAAGGGGGGGAGGGATGGAGGGAGGGAGGGAGAGAGAGAGGGAGAGAGAGAGAGAGGGAGAAAGAGAGAGAGAGAGAAAGGGAGAAAGAGAGAGAGAGAGAGAGAAAGAGAGAGAGAGAAGAAAAGCTCCAGGGCCAGTGGCAGCTAGATGACGTTTTATAGTCCATCGGGAGGGCTTGGGTTCACCTAATGGGGCTTATCTCCCCGGCGGTGGACTCGATATTGTGTTTGTCGTGTTGCCTGCTGATTTTGCACGCGCTTCCAGCCCGCTGTTAATAGAGGCATAAAGTAGTGGGAGGCAGGAGTGTGTCAGGAGGCAGGAGTGTGTCAGGGGTCGCCTCGTGGTTGGGGCTGACCCCAGCACCACATCTTCTCATCTCCTCACAGCCTCAATCAGCAGTCAACACAAAAATCAAAGCCCACATTTCAAGGCATCAGGTGGAAGAACTGGTGAAGATGAAAATAATATATATTTGTTTTTGTCGGTCTGACAGCACACGCGTATACATTTGGTGTTCTGACACATTAAATCATCTCCATTCAAATGGGCCATTAATTAGTGTGGGGCGGCTCGGCCTCCACAGATGTCCATGCCTCAGGGGGTGAGGTCCCCCTTTTGAGCTGCTCTGACACAGGGGAGCTGGCGGCAGTGCTGCAGCGGAGGGGGATGCGGAGATGACAGCCCAGCCTGCGCCGGAGCGGCAGGAGTCGAGCTCCGAGCTCACCGTGCAAGTCCAGCCACGTTCTGTAGTTAAAATGAAACGCTGTGAGGGTTGAGAAATAGTAGTCTTCTTTTTTTATTACCTTCATGTCAATGTGTGATGGAAAAAAACACCCTTGTTGACTGAGACCATTCTTAATGCCAGTGCGATTAAGCTTCATATTGGCAATGGTCTCAATCCTGGTTACCCATGGCCAATTTCAAAGACATATTCATGAGAGCCAAGAGAGCTCAAATAATTTGCTGTATCCAGTACATTTTAATTTCAAGGGCCCGCGAAGATAAAAATTTCGACACTGGACCTGTTCAAATCAGTCATCAAAGAACTACTTGGTACGACTGAGAGCAAACCCTTTGAGATTTCTCCTGTACCTCTTCGAACTTGCTAAATAATGCATCAGCAGCATGTTTTGTAATCCTTAAAACGGAGCAAGTATGCAGGCTGATTCGGTCAACAGGGAGGAGGAGCCCTTCACTTTGTTAATCAAATATGACTCCTGCTTGAGGTTAATTACCAGAAACACTTTAATGCTGGCTTCCCTGGACCCTGTGAGGCACCTGATTTTCATTTAAAAGAAGAAAAGCGAGGGGCCAAAAAAAAGAGCCTCTCGTCTTAAAGCAGCAAAATCCCGTCATTATCAGCCACAGAGGGAACACGGCCCAATTAATGTAATCCCATTACGGGCATGCAGCTCCTCTGCTGTTACGTTTAATGTAGATCTCAATCAGTTGTGCTGGAGAGTGACGGGGAAATTCCATTGTTCGACATTTGAGGCGTTTTTTCTTAATTAGCTATTCATTTCATGCGCTTGAAAGGAAACAAATGACACAAGTCTCTCTGTGAAGTCATCTTGATGTGGGGGGACTTAAACTCCCCGAGTTAAAAGGGAAGAAGCTTGGTAAATAATTTCTAAGGAGCGAAAACGAAGGTGTGTATCAAACACCAAACTGATACAGTGTAATGCAGCCGTCCAAGGGCCGAGATAGTCTATTTACCTTATTTAGTCTTTAAATACTGTTTTTGGTCAGCATGGACAGGTTGTGTGTATATGTGTAAATTTTCTTGCACATCATGGCTGCATTATCAAATATATTTTTCAAACCAGTGTAAAATTATAGCAATATGAAACAGTCCCTTTTGAAAAGTCAACATAAAATATTAATTAAATTAGCCTTTTGTGGTTAAACAATTTCAGTGAGGATACTACATTTTTAAAAATCTAGTGAACACTTCATATGAACTGAACTCTAGCTAGTCAGCTATATAGCTACATTTCATGCTGTGATAAAAACACATCTCCTATTTTAAATTTGGTCATATTCTGGGGTGGGAGTACGAATAAAAATAAGTCTCTTTTTTCTTTGTGTGAGTGTTGATGCTGCTTCTTAGCTCCTGGGTGTTGTATTGCCTGCTCTGGGAAATGTGAAGCAGATGTCTACAGAGGTGTTCTCCCCAGCAGGAGCTGCAGTGGCCTCCTTCTCTACATGCCCTCTCTCAACTCCTGCACCACACATGCACAACAGAGATGGATATCGCCGCTCTTTTCTTTTTGGGAAGAGTGAAAAAAAACATATCTAATTTCAGCGACAATTTAAATTTTGCACCAGTTAAAGTGACCCAATCACAACAGATTACTAGAAATCGACAGCTTGAATCAAAATGTTTTTGATGCCAATGACGCAACACTGCAACTCTAAAATAATTGAGTATTTATAATAAACTATTAAATGAAGAATCAGCTAAATAGTTAGCAACAAAAATATTTGTAATATTTTTAAAATGAAAAATAATTATTTTCATGGTTCATGTTCTTTGCATTTATTGTAAAAAATCTGAAGCCTGACCTCTGTCTTAACCGACATAAAAAAGTATCTTGTAAAAACAAGGAAACATTTAAATTAAAACCATTGGATATTTTCAATCCAGAATTGAAAACAACATAACTCACTCACATAAGCACTGAACTACGCAGAGAAAAGAATAACTTCCCACTAAACATGTTGCAACTAATGTTCACTTCAGGAGCCATAAATCTGTGGGCTCGCAACCGTCTGCACTCATTTGTTCCAATGAAATGCTCCTTAGTCAAAGTTAAAATGAAGTGGGACCTCTCCAGGGACACGGGCCAGAAGTCGGGTGGGGAGTGCGAGGGGAGAGGGAAGAGGGCCGGCGTACCATGAAGCCCCAGACCCTAAGTGATAACATTCGTCTGTGGGAGGGAGGGAGGGAGAGAGGGAGGGAGAGAGGGCGAGAGGGAGGGAGGGAGGGAGGGAAGGGGGGAGCGAGAGGGCCACTGAGGCCAGAGCACAAGATGCAGATGCCCCTGATACCTTCTCCACACAGCCGTGCACAAACAGGAGCAACAAGCAAACGCAAGCGTGCGCACACACACACACACACACACACACACACACACACACACACAGAAAGACACGGTTGGAAATCATTTGTGGTTGTCTTGACGTACAATGTGGTCCCAAATAACTATATGAAGCAGTCTTTCACCACATAGCCTCTCAATTACATCACTGTCAGCTCCATGCGCAGGCTTCCTGATGAGCTGAAAGTGTGTGGCCTGGGCCACTGGTGCTGTGTGAGGACATGCTCAGGTACAGCATGAGACTGGAGCGGATAGCAGCACTGCAAACACCAGCTCACCACAGTCTCTGGCCCGTCCTGCACAAGGCTACTGTTCACACTCACACTGAGACAGAGTGTGTCCAATTGTTCAGAATGTCAGTTATTTCGTGTTTTGGGAATTCAGGACCTCCGTTCCCAGTCACCCCCCCCCCTCCCCAGGCCCATAACATCCATCAAGCAAAAAAAAAAAAATATTAAAATGGTTCTCTTTGGCTCTTAAAATAAATCCTGCCATATGTACATAATAGGCATGCAAGTTTATAGACTCAACAGCAATTGCTAAGCAATATTCATAACAACTGTGGACAGCTGCGGGCCGACAGTATTGAGTGTCCTTGTTGAAATAATTTACTGTAAAGCAAATCAATTAAGTGATGCTTGGTGGAGATTGCCAGCTAAATGCTACACGGCTGGCGTTTAGTGCCAAAGAGACACAGCCTCCATAATAACTACAACTGTCTCTAAATATTTTAGGGGGAGGGTGGGGAACTGGGGGGTCTGATTTCCCCTCCCAAGATTCTGTGTGATTCATTTAAGAGTGATTTGTTTCATTTCTTTGTCACTGTCCAAACATGCTCCCTTAACCAGATCTGAACACGCATCATTATAGAAATATTCCCAACATTTCTTTTTGGATATTAAACAGTGAATTACAAACTGTAAAACAATATCTACAAACTGTAGCTTTGTTAGTGGCAACACAAAAAAAAATGTAAGCATAAGATGGACGCAGACAAAGCCAATGATACAAATGCACAAATAGTGGCAAAGGCACATGATGTTGTCGATAACCAACAACAAAGTGACACAATTCCAATTTCCAGACACAACAACCACAATGAATGTTTTAGGGCTGACCTAATAAAAGCGTCTGAGACCCCACAAGAAAACACACAGCACAAAGTTTTCCTGGTGACATCAGTAGGAAATATTCGCCTCCTCATGCTCTTGCTCATGACTAGCGTAAGACACACACATCCATCTCTCAGACTCCACTATGCTCTTCAGAGATTAGCTTCTCATTTTCCACCCACAAACTCTTAGCAAAAGTAGAGAAATACTAAATACACCCTACTAAAATCTTCAAACTCCCCTAAAAGATGGTTAACTTTAAATATTTTCTAAAGATCATGGGAACCATATTATGACTTATTTGTATCAATAATATTGCTCACTACATTCCTTTCTATTATATTTATAATAGAAGTTAGACAGAAAATGTCACAGGAATTCTACTGCTTCAATGACAAAATGATGAGTAACAATGTAATCCTGAAGACTTCTTAAAAGTTTTAAAATTAAGGAAAATATGACTAGAAACAACTAATCCATTCACCAGACAGATTCTGCGAGAATACATCACACACTCACTAATCTTGAAGAAACAACTGCAATGTCCGGCTGTGTTCTTAACCTACAACACTACATCTTGTGAAAATAAAAACATTGATCTCTTTATGATTAAAAGGAGTGACGTAATTACCTGTATCTCCATGTGAAGCTTTGTGTTGAACATCTATGACCATGAAAGTGATCCCAAAAGCAGGTGGGTACGCGCAAAAACAAACAAACAAACAAACAAAAGCCCCTAACTGCTTCTACCCAGCACCTCTGCCGCTCACAGTGTGGAGACAGTGGCAGCTCACAGACCACAAAGACAGGCAGTAAATGAGAGGAACATGTTAGTACACTGCGTCTGAGAAAGTTTGGCTTCCAGCTATGCACTGATTAATATCAGATTCTCCCCCACACTCTGCCTCTCTCTCTCTCTCTCTCTCTCTCTCTTCCTCTTCCTCTCTCACTCACTCTCTCTCTCTCTCCCTCCCTCTCTCTCTCACTTTTTCCTCACCCAGCCTCTTGACAATCTTGTCACATCTGGCTGACAAATCCTCACGAGCCGCCTCTATAGCCGTGTGGTGGCGGCGGCGGCGGCGGCTGCGGTGGCAGGAGCGCGCTCAGTGCGGGGCTGTACGGGGCCTGCAGCGGAGAGGGGCCCCAGCGCTGATGGACCATCATGGAACTAATGAAGCTGAGTGCGGGGCTCAGGGGCTTCAGTGCCCAAGCACAGCACCAGGCAGCTCAGCCCAGCACGCCTCGGGGCCCTAACTCTCTACACCACTCGCAGTTAGCACAGGGAGGGAGGGAGGGAGAAAGAGAGAGAGATAGAGATAGAGAGAGAGAGGGAGAGAGGGAGAGAGAGGAGAGAAGAGAGAGAGAGGATCCACACAGGCAGCCCACACAGTTCAGAAGGGCTGGGAGGCCAGAGGTTCACCAGCGGAGGAGGGAGAGACAGCTAACAGCACAGACAATACAACCATTTCTCTGTTGAGGAGCCGCTGCTGTTTGATAGACTTTTCTAGAAAGGTGCTACAGCGAAATGGGAAGGAAACCTGATGTGAGTCAAGGCCATAAGTGCTTTGCCCAAGTGGCTTTAGAGGGCTGAAAAATGTCTATAGCAGTGCAGCACTGTCTAAAAAAAACACCCCTCTTTTTTTCTCCTCATGTTGAGATCCTTTTGGTGTAAGCCGAGACAGGGAACTCCCCTCTCTGGTGTTTTGCCCTCCTCCTGATCACTTCTGCCCCAAGAGTTAATCATTCATTTAAATATTTTTTCCTTCTGAAAATTCTTTTTGAATGACGGTGCACTCGAAAAGTAAATGGGGAATTTTGTAAAGTATTACACAACAAGCCTACATGTATGACCACATATGATCATAAGAAAAACAAATCAAGGACAGTCAACATAAAACTCCCAGGGAGACAAAACAACACAGATGCCTTCTGATGATCATGGTAAAAGGCTTTCTGAATGAATGAAACTTTACTTCCTGCACAGCTGATATGTCTGGCATGACTCTGCTGATGACTAAGGGTCCCCTCCCAAGGCTGGACAGGCTGTGGTTGTCCCCAGTACAAATACAGTACGGTACAGTACAAAGCTGCCAGCCACAGACACTTACACACAAACCAGCACATCGACAGATCGGCTAATTGTTGCATTAAGGCTGCGACAAAACATTACGCCGGTCTTAAATTACATTCCAATAGTGCCTGGCTAGCAGCCAGCGGAGAGCGACTAAAAGCAAAGCATGGCGATGAAGTCTTTTAGAGAGAGAGAGAGAGGGAGGAAAAGAAGGAGAGAATGAGAGAAAAGGAGAGAAAGAAAGATAGCTACTCAGCTACAGTGAAAGTGAGTGTTTGGACTAAACAGCAACAGTCTACAAATCATTAGATATTTTTCCCTTTCAACAAAAAGTGTGACTTTCCGTATCATTAGTGAAGAATTATAGGTTGTCATTGTTGAAGAGGCTTAAAACAATTAGTTCTATCTAAGTTTCAGCACAGACCTCCTAGATTTTGTGCAGTTGAGGGATAATCAATTTCAGTGAGCAAGTGAGAGCTCGAAAAATGAATTAAAAAGTTTCACAACATCAATCAAAACTTTTCAAAAATATTTTCTCAAGAAATTCCACTTGGCAAGACAACCCTGCAGCTCCTCTCAGAAAGAAATATTTTGCTTGTGTTTTCAAACACCTCTATAAAGTGAAGGCATTAGATGGACACTGGAAAGAAGAAGAAGAAGTAGAGGAGGAAGGAGAGAGAGAAAGATAGCGCAATGAAGATATCTTCCTTACCTGCGACATTCTTATTAAATGGATGATCCCAGGCGGAGTGTGTTGTTTGCCATTCCCTGCGAGTCCCTACAAAAGAAATGCCTCCAACTCTCCTGTCTGCACAAGTAGTACGGCAGCCGAGCCGTCACACGCCGCTTCTCTCAGGCTGTCGCACATGAACACTGAAGCCTCACAAAAAAACACACACGCAGACACACACACACACACGCGCACACACACACACACACACTTGCTCTCTGTCTCTCACTCTCTCTTGCCCTCACACACATACACACATTCTTCTTCAAGCTCAACCTCGCGTTTTAAAAACAACAAACGCGCCACTCTTACACATGCCCTCTCTCTCTCTCTCCCTCTCCTTTCTCTTTTTCTTTCTCTCTCTCTCTCTCTCCACTCCTCTCCCCCTCTTCCTTATTTTTTCTGTCCGTGGTCTGGCTCTAAACTGCTCAAGATGTGCAGTGTGCTGAAACTGGGCACAGGGGATTGGAATGAGATCCTCCCACCCTCCCACTCGCCGTTCTCACCTCAGGAGCTGCCTTCTCTCTCCCCGGCGAGCCCCAGCGTGGTGTGTTGGAGCATGCCCCCCCCCTCCTCCCCCCCCCTCCCCTCCCCTCCCCTCCCCTCCCACCAAGCCCACCCCCACCCCCCAACACACACACACGCACACACACACACACCCTCCCCCGTCGAGTCACAGGGCAGTCCCCTCACAGCTGGCTGGAAGAGGGCATGACACTCATCTTTCACAGAGATTTGATCAAAAGGAATCACAAAGGCTCCAGGCTCTCCTAATGCAGTCAGGAGAGACTCTACCTCTCTGCTCCCTCTCTCCCTCTCTCCCTCTCTCTCTCTCTCCCTCTCTCCCTCTCTCCCTCTCTCTCCTTCAGCCTTGCTCTCCAAGGCAGCTTGAGTAATGCATTAAATCAATGCAGCCCTGCACAGAGCTCACCCTCGAGTTGAGCTCTGACTACGGATGTGTGTGTGTGTGTGTGTGTGTGTGTGTGTGTGTGTGTGTGTATGCGTGTGTGTGTTCTCAACACCGCTCTGTGAACAGTCCCGATAACAAGTTGTACCTTGTGCTGACGGGAACTCACCACCGTCTGGACCCAGTATCCTGAAACATGTAAGTGCAGGTCAGTTGCCTGTGATTTTATTTTCGTAAGTGTGTCACTATCAGCAATCTCACAGGGACGTGCCTGTTTAAATCACATTAAACTGCCAGTGCCTCAAGGGCTCATTTTCCAAAATCACACCATGCACAAAATACACATTTAGCAAGTAGCAGAGGTGTGAGGACTGAGATGGAAGATATGGAGAAAAGAAAATAAGTTTACTGTGATTAAGTACAGGAGACAATACTATTTACTATCAAAAACAAAATTCATGATCAAGATTCATGTTTAGTTTATGACAGTCAAGAAAATCTATTATGCCCCATTATCCAATTTTCCTCTCTACTTGGACCAAACGACACATTTCCAATCCTCTGAGAAAACAATACTACAGTGGGCTCTGTGCCTAAAACTGATTTTCTGATTGTCATGATAACGTAATAGGGGTCAGACCATTCCTTCAACTTCATATAAGAAGCTGTAAAAACATCCTTTCGCAAGAAGCCTGAGAATAGGAGGACGACCACCACGGAGGGAGAGAGATGGTCAGAGAGAATCAGCCCGGAGGAGAACGAGAGGAGAGGAGGAGAGGAGAGGAGAGAAGAGGAGAAGAGAGGAGAGCTCCCCACCACGGCTCCAACCCATTAGGCGCGGCATTTAATCCACAAATTACAATGCAGGTTTTAACAGGTATGTTTTGACTAACTGCAGGGGTTCTGTAATTGAGAGAGGAACACCACCATGAGGCTGTTAGGGAATCTAATGGCCCAGAATCTTCATTTCTTTTCAAGTTTTATCAACAGGCTCAGTCCAGGCGATACCTATTAATGTGTAACTAATAAACCTTGAAATATTCAATTAAAACTGCATCACTTACTGAAGATCAAAGCTTTTATTTTGTCAGAAGAAAAATTTTATGAGGCTACACTCGGGATGCTTTTCAGCCGGGCATGTAGCACAAGATTGAAGTGGTTGTCCTGTCAAGCAAAGATGCCAGAAACATTTTATTTATTCCACACCCAAGGGATGCATACAAAATCAATCCCAAGAAATTGCTGGGATTAAGAGACTCCTGGATGTAAAATTGCTGTTTTTAAACAGAATTACTCCAAGCCCAGGTCCCACCCTCCAGGGCAGTGTTCACAGCGAGGCGTAATGCATCAGTGCATGTTTATCCTGACAGGTCTAGGTGGCTATTTGAATGTTTGTTATGTGCCCACTCGGGGAAAAAGCCATGTTCACATCTGTACCCAGTGTCTATGTACTTCAGAAGATGACGAGAGTCTGGGAAGAAAAAAAGAATTACTATTCATCAGATGATCGCATTTGGGAGAATAGCATGTCTGGTTTGTTTAGGATCCAGTCTGTCACCACTAAATCAATTTTAAAAAGGCAAAGCACTGTTTCATAAATACAAATCCAGAAGTTCAGAGTGGCTGCTTCCATGTCACATGAAATAAAACACCCACTGCACAAACACGTACAAGGTTAATGTCAGGGAACTACACTGATGGCTTCACAAACAACTTTTTAAAAGTAGCATTGCGATGTCACCCTGCTTCAAAATTGCACCATTTCTGCCTTGGATTATGGCAGAGACAACTCTGTCTGGGTTTGTGCTAGTAATGCAGAGACATGTCATTGGATGTGCACACAGCAAACCTGCCCAGACAAGGCCGGCTGGCGTTCAAGCCACTCTGCACATTGTAAAGACATCCATGTGTCTGCCTTCACTTTTAACTGACAATAAAAAGGCCAAGGGGAGAACCTGTTAGTGCCTATCCTCAGGGGCCAACGTCAGCAGTGGTACCAAGCACTGACCGCTCCTCAAAATGACTGGAATTTGTCCGCAACGTTGGTTCATTTTTCAGTGGAAGCAAGTGCGCACTTAAAGTCTTTTTAGATCGTATCGCATACGAGGAAGAATCCCAAATGAGTCATGATAGACATAAATTCATGGGGAAAATAATTGTTGATAGAGAGGAGTTAATATAAAACAAAGCTATCGACTATCTTTGACCATTGCCATCAGGCTTGGTTACACTTTCAGCCACTGATATGCTGTACGTTGAAAAGTTGACATAAAACACGGCGAGTACTTGGTGTGATAAAGTGATCATTTCACGTGGTGTGTTGAAAATGAATATGGTATTTTCGTTCGAGTGCACTCCTCCGACACGAGGCGTATTAATACGGCTTCCCCGCACGCTGCGGCTCTGATGAGAGGGCTCATGGCGCTTTAATGACCGTCAGTTTAATCTAAAACCGAGTGAGTAAAAGCATGGACGTCCTCTGAGTGCACTCCACGCGCAAGTAAAAAGGGAGGCTAATTTCACAGTCCGGGCTCTAAAAATATCAGCTGAGCTGAGAGGTGGCACGCGGACCCGCGGGTCAGAACATTCCCGGAGAGACCGCGCTTTCGAAAACGCACCAAATACAATAATGTGCGCGCTGAGGGCGTTCTGTGGATTCTGATGCGCGGCACGAAGAGGTGACAGCAGAAATGGACGGCGTCTCACTTGATCTCGTACTCTGGAGACACAGGAGGAGGAGAAGCTTCCTGGATTTGATGTGTGCAAATTATGTCTGGAATACTGGATTAGATTAGGATGATTAGCAGGGTCCTCCTGGAAGAGTGATGTCCCTCTGATATGGCACTGGACATAAAGGCCATGCCGGGTGACAGCAAATATCTGCTGGGTAACAGAAGCGCGCTAAAGATTAACACTTCAAACTCCAGCAGTGGATTAGTATTGATTTTGCAATTCAGCTGAGTAGCACAGGAGATAATGTTGAATAAAAGACAGGAAATGAGTCACTTTCAGTGGCACTATTCAGCCCGACAGCCTCTGGTCCCAAGTCAAGCTGATACTTGGTGTGTGGTTACGCTTGCCGACGTTGTCATAAGAAAACAGTGTTTGTCATATGGAAACTGCAGTGTTGCTACCGTCATCAGAACCTAAGTGTGTTGGTCTGCTTGTGTTTTTGCCTGGGTGAGGACCGTGTGATGATCAGGTCACTGGAGAATGCAGAAAGATTAATACAAGCACTCCCCACCCTCCCTCTTCCTGGGCACTCCATTCCGCCTGTCTGGTATTGATCAGACATGTCCACATTAGGCGAGCGATGCTTTTATGATAATCTGCCCTCGCTTCATGTAATGGCTACATTAGAGGCACCATCCCTTAGTATCTGACACCTGTTTGGTCTCTTTAGAATTACTGTTTGCATTACAACGGTGTTTAATGGCCTCTTTAGTGGGGGCCAGGGTGGGGGAGGTGGCCACGGAAAAACTTTCCAGAAGTTCCAGCCGGAGAGAGCACTTCAAAAAGCCATCCTGGGAGACCCAATGATCGAGTGATAGATGACACTGTTTTGGTTTGTCCATTATGGACGCCACTCTTTGCTCCGCCGTTAAGCTCAGGGGCTGCGCAGCCACAGGGTCAGTTAACAGAGGAGTGCATCCACACAGCTGTGGAGGAGAAGCTGGAGACGCTTGATCAATACCCACCTCTCTCTGCTGGACACATTCCAACTCCCGTGCCACTATGGGATGGGATCACACACATCACAAGGTAAAAGGAGACATTCCATGAAACTTAGATTTTAAGTTTTTTTTTTCCTTTTGCCATTTTAGATTAAATGATCACTGGTGACAATCTCTCTTTAAGATGCGCGAGTGTGATGATTGTGTTTGTGAGTACAAAGGAGCTGGGTTGGGTTTATGGCCGTATTTGTGGCTGGCAGGTTTAAAGGTTGAGCCTGAAAACCCCTGGCTGGAGAGTGAGAGACTACTGAGGAAGAAAGCCACCTGGACACCATCAGTCTCACCCAAGGTAAACATCTCCGACATTCCTCCCGGCACACTGGCCTGCACAGGTCAGAGGTCATGATGACAAACGAGTGACCCAGGAGCCCTGAGCGCTAGTGAAGTTTCTGGAATCTTTCAACGGGGGACAACGCTTAGCATTCAGAGGGGGGCGGGGGATCGTTACCAGGGGCTGACACCGATGGCCCTTGGCCACAGGCCCGCCCACCGTTAACCTGGCACTGCAGTGACCGGGGCCGCCCTCTCCTGGTCAACAGGCCCCAGAGGCCCCCGGGGGGCCACAGCTACCCGGTGGCCTCTCACTCAGCCACGGTCCGACTACTGACTCAGCCGACATCACTCAACAGCTCACAACCACGGGGCTTGGATCAGAGTGATACTAGCCTGATGCGCACATCTGCAATACACTGGGAGGTCTCAATGTTGGCTGACATGAATCAAGGAGGGGGAGAAAAAACTCATCTGGGCAGATAGAGAAAGTACAAACGATGGAAATAAATTAGAGGCAAGGAGTGAGAATGGGAAGTGTTTGCAGCGAGGGGTGTCAATGTGAGCAGTGTAACATATCATGCTCTCCAATAAAAAAGCTTTCCAGTAGGAAGCAGGTTACACATCAAGAGCATGTAATGACAATATTTCATTTGAATGGAATGCAGACTATGCACACAGACTCACTGCTGGAGATAAGAACCAACTGGAACGAAAGAGGATTCCACCTCTGCAGGTGGGAGCAATCTCAGAGCTTGTCACTTCCAGCACAGACTGGGTGGACGCAAGGCAGCGGCTAAATCTAAGGGAAGAGCCCTCATACGCAAAGCCCAGAGGACTTTTAAAACCATACTCTTGCAAAGTAGTGAAACGGCACGGTGTGCACAAATTAAGTGAAAACACGCCCGTCTTTACCCACCTCTGCCTTCCTCCATGGGGGTGGAGGAAGGTGTCACTTTACAGTAGGTTGCAGATTTTATCTCAAATCAACACCTTCGACAACAAACATATGAAAGACTAAAGGATAGCAGACAGTCAGAACTCCCACCCTGAGTGACCTGGAAGTCTTGCCGTCTCGACACAGCTCATGGCTCAGATAGAGGTGCACGGAAATCAAGTCACATGGGGTAAAACCGCACACATGAATAACCGGGTTTGACCTGTGGTGCGATAGGCTGTACGCGGTGAGTCAAAGCCACGGAGAGGAGGGGAGGGGAGGGCTGGAGACCCCTACACTGCAGCCTGCATCTGACCCCTGGACCTCCGTCTGCCTGTTTGCACTCCCCTTCCACCTAGACACATTTTCCCAGCGAACTCTCCCCCAGCCACCGGGGCTAATGACTCACAGAGGGACATCTGCAGTCGTGTTCATTCTCAGAGCCGGAGAGCGCCGGAGCGGGCGCGGGAGTGCAGATTCCCATCTCCCACCCAGAGCTGAGCCGCGCGGAGGAGCCGGCACCGAGGCCCCCACACTCCGGGGTCCGTTTGAAGCCAGCTATGCATGCACATCCATCATGCTCAGGCCCTCTGACAGTCATGTGATCTTCTGCTGAAAACCGAATCAAACCACACGCACAACGAGCCCAGCAAGGCCAGAAAATGTCCCTGCCAAGCACAAAGAGAATAATTTAATTCTTACACGACACCTTTCATACATTTTTCACGTCGTGCCTTTGGGTGTCACTTTGGGAGACTGCCATCTCGACTCAGGAGACATCCTCTATGTTACGGTGCCACACCATGTTGAAGCTAGTAATTAGACTGATTTTCAAATGAAATCTATGATCAAGAAAAGTGAAGTGTAAAACAAAATATTTTGGCCCCAGCGCTGGATAACATCTTGCACGTCCACTCTTTGGCACCAACAGGTTCAGATTGACCGCTGGTGGACGAGCTCTGGGTTGTTGACCGAGGTTAGGAGTTCTATTTCTTTATCCAGCTGGTACTGGCGTCTCATACCCTGACCCTGGGCTGACTGGTGTGTGTGCTGGGTGCAGTGTGGACAGGACCTCTCTATGGGGAATAACTGTGGATATATATGACGGTGAGAGGAACAGAAGATTGTTTTCCAGTGTGTGCGTGCTTCCATATTGTTTAGGTCTCATTAAGACGGAGTGGGGGGAGGCGAGAGCCTGCTCGGTGGGGCTATGGCTGTTGGCTCCTGCTGTCTGTTTGCGTCTCCTCGCCACAGACTCCTCCTCCCCACACCTGACCTGAGAAAAAGCCCACCAGGCTTCAATTAACCATGAAATCAGATGAACGACCGGCCCCATCTCGCTCCACACGCAATCCAACCTCCACAGGCCCAGTCGTATTTTCAAACATGGAGCCACAAACACACAGACACGTGAAAATGGAACTTCGGCGCGCCTGGTGTTCCATTGATCACTGGCAACTGTCACTCCCTGTCGTTTGAGATCTGCTCTGTGAAGAATGTGTTGAGAGCACTATCTCCTGATCAGGTCCCCAGCTTGCAGTTGGGGGAGTGCAGAGGCACGCTGTGGCCTGGGGCGATGGGTCTCTGTTTGGGCTTGCAGGACTGACAGGCAGCTTGGTGATAGTCTGAATGGCACCTTTGGCTATGACATTATGGTCTGTTTGCAGGCAAACGCACAGGCGCAAGTCTCAGTGGTCACATTTCTTTAACAAGAGAAAGGCCACTTTCTGCCCACATTCAAATTGAATTTGAAATGTATGTGTCCAAACACATTCCCAATTGCATGCATCGGCAACCTTTGTATACAGAGGGGGGCACAGAAGTTGCTTTAGAATAAATAGAAAGGAATATTTCACAAAAAATCATTTTTCCCCCTTCATAACAGGCTGGGCTTAGATGTGGCGAGGTCGTTGGTGGATGGCAATTATCAGCGAGGTGTTATTGTTTTGACCATAACCAGCAGGTCCCTGTCTGCCAGAGGAGGTTCCAGATTGACACTAACGCTCTCCCTCGGAGGAGCAAGAAAGCGGGTCACAGGCAGGAGGGCCCCCACTCTGCCAGCGTCCCCCACACCCCCAGGGTGCTGGGGCAGGGGGTGGGTGGGGGTCGAATGGGGATGCGAACCTGCTCGGCAGCGGCGCACAAACATCGCCTGCTGCCAATCACAGACCTCTGCAGGCAAGAGAGAGAGAGAGAGAGAGAGAGAGAGTGCGCCGGCCCATCTGACACTCACGGCTAATCAAAGTTCTGCCTTCATTAGGCTTCCAGATGATTCGCTAAGCACCCGCCACAGCACACCAGTGCCGGCACCGCGGCGGCACTAAAGCTGTTCAATATTTCAACAAATACAAGGGTGACACTCACACATCACATCTTCTGGCACCTAATGAGTGCGGACCACTGGGATGCCCCCCCCCGCCCCCCCCCCACACCACCAGCCTCTGAACTGAAATCTGAAACCCAAACAGAATTCCTGGCTGAAGAGGCACAGTGCCACACTCCTGGAATCTGCCTGTGCTAACGATAAAACTGACAACTTGTTTACAAGTCACAGAAAATATGATCATTCAATCCTTATTACACACAATGTCACTGACTGGTGATCAAACCCTTTGTCAAAATGTGAACAACATTCAAAGTTTGGTTACTGATCAAGAACAATAATGTTCCAAAAGTCAGACCAAATTAAATTTGAGTATTTTTTCTATTTCTTTCTATTGTAATGTGAGGAGATGTGCATTTCCATTCAAAGTCTCAACATGGTAGTCCCACTTGGCCACTGACAACACCATGTACATCTGTTTGTGTCAGAAATAATCAGCGTGATACAAGGTGCACAGCCTGTGCGGTTGCTGTTTCAGATCAGGCTACAGGACATAATTACCCATCTTGGCCGTGACACACCCGTTTAAGGGTCACACATCATTTTCTTTCTCTCCTTCTCTCCCTTTTTCCCCCTCTCAAATCAGCCATCCGTTCCTTCATCTGCGGCTGGCTTCATCATATAACCGGGAGCCAAGTGCAGGAAGGTGGGGTGTGACGGGGTTGGGGGTACAGGGGAGGCATGGGGGGGTAGGACTGGGGGTGGAGAGGTTTCAAGAAGGGGAGTACGGGGGGGAGGGGGAGGTCTGATGAAATTGGAAAAGCATGTGGAGATAGAAATCACTCTCCGACAGATTCAGACACTTCCTGCCACTCTGCAGATGCCACAGCCCTGCGAGCCACCCTCCCGGGGGAGATGATTCACCTGGAAGGGGGGCCAAGCGCTGCCAGATGTGTAGGAAGCTGCCTGGGACCCACACGCTAACACTGTCTCGATTGTGCGCGGCATATGCTTTCAGTCAAGGGTGAAAAATGCAGGCACCAGCACATGCCAAAAGTCTTTCAAGCATGGCCCACCAGTCAGCCCCGAGCTTAACGCACTGATCCTCCGAGTCAGCAGATGCATGTCACCACAGAGCAAGTCAAGGCTGGTTAAACTATAAAACAGCTAAGGGACCTCGTCCAGACACCCAACCCTGTGCTAACAAAAATACACGTCTCTGTCACTTTTCGACACTCGCCAGTCCCAATTCTCCAATGGTCTCCTGAGCAAAAAGACGACAGAAGGAAAAGAGATACATGTCTCACTGTTACAGAGAAGGAAAAAAAACAGAAAAAGAGAGAAAAAGGTAAAACAGGCTCAAGCTGGATCAAAACAACGACAGCTCTCCTAAAACGGAGAGCTGATCTGCGAGGTCTGTACACGTAGACAGTAAGCCTGCTTTCTCATACGTAGGTGGAAAAAAATACCTCCTCGAGTTATGATTTTCAGGTTTTCATTTGTCATTACTACACTGACTAAGGAGGAAACTACAATCTCAAGGGCATGAATAACTATTTTTAAACACCGAGGGGTGGGGGGTAGAGAAGCTCAAGTTTGCCAACACATTACCAGACCTCATAGTCTTTGGCTAGGGGGTGTGAGTCTCGCCACACAGCTGGTTTGCACACAGCCTTTTTTTATATGGCAAATCTTGCTCAAATCCTCCTCACCTGGATCCCCAGGCTCCCAGATGGCTACCTTTAGCAACGCAGCCTGTAAAAAAGCTGAAGCCTTTAGCAAGAATGTTGATGTTACACAATGACCTCATTGTGCTGTGATGGAGCTTGTCTGAGCTCCACTCTGTGGCAGAGTCACACCTGTTCCACCTATGCCAAAGGGCTGCAAAAGCCAAAGTTACATCAATCAGCGTTTCAAGGCAGGCACCTAATGTGGCTTTCTGTCTCACGTCCCCGCCGCCCATAAATGGTTGCTTCGTGACTAGAGTTTAACCATCTGTGCGGAAGAAGGCAGAATCTCCACCTATCAATTCAGAGCTCAGCTCAAAATGTTTTCTTACAATCTGACACTGAGCATGTATCCTATGGCTGCACAGAACTGGTAGACACGTAGTAAATTTTTGTGTGGCAACACATTAAATAATTTCACTTAATTAAAGGGATTAGGTCTTTCAAGTAGCTCACAGCGTATGCTGCACACAATTTCAGGAGACGTTTTCAGAAAATAAACCTACTATTCTTAACTCTACCTAATACAAATAATTTGAGCCCTCCAGACCCATAGGACAGCGATTTGAATAGCACCACACTCAACTGGCACGGAGGCACGGTGAGGAGTGCCAAAGCCCTCAAATTCTATCAAACTGAAAAAGAATGCCGAGTTGCGCAGATAGGCTTATGTCGACCCCCACACTCCTGGAACATGCCAGCGAAGAACAGCCAAGTTCTCAGGCTCTGTCCTCCCCTCCGTCTCAGGAGCAACTGGTTTGCAGCCAAGAACCGAGATAAAATTCTCCGCTGTTATGAGTTTCTCATATTTCACCTCATTTTGTGAAGAGAGAATAAATAACAATTTCTGTGCAGAGACCAAAGATTAAACGTCATTAATGGTGTAAGGAACAGCCCTCATTAATATGCAGGTCTTGAGGTTACCTCAATCAAAGAGGCTACGTTAAAAAAACGTACAACGCATTCGAAACTCTCAAATGATCCCGGCAAGCTGCTGTGTTTGTGCTTGGGGTAAGAAAAATATGGTCTTAAATTATATATAATGCAGCAAACGGCGAGGGCTGGCTGTCCGGAGTGTAATGGCAGTTTTATCTCTTGATCAGGTTTCACGCTACCTGACATGAGTGGGAGCGGAGGGGCTCGGTGGACGCCCACAGTTCACGGCGCTGATGAGGAGAGCCAGGCTGGCCCTCACACCGCTGCCAACACATCATCAATACTCTTCAGCCTCCTCCCTCTCTCCCTCCCTCCCTCTCTCACTCCCTCCTTCCCAGCTCTGCACAGCAGAACACAACACAACTAAAATGGGTATTTCCAGCCAATCTCCTCCAAACTCAGCTTCTCTTTCTCATAGGCTCTGCATTTGCTTGTTGGGGCAACAAAAGTATTCCAAGTAACCCATTACTTGTTCAAGCAAATTCCAAGTTGTGTCCTCCCTACCACTCCCTTTTTTTAAGTCACTAGTGAACAAGTGAGAGGCGTGTGACAAATAGCACTCCAGGCTAGTTCAGGAAACAGCTCCTCTCACTTGTCAGAGTTCGTCCTCATGTGGGTATCCACAAAAAACGCCATTTCTCTCCTCCATCAGCAGTCTCACTGATTAGAAAACCACCATTTGAGGTCAACAATCATACTCAGCCTTAACGGATGACTTCCCCCCCCTACCTTGTCTAGACTTTGTCACCTATGAACACATGATGACTGTAATTAGGTAGTCCCTCAAAAATGAGGCTGTGCCTTTTGTCAACAACACTTAGCTCCTGTAGAGCCCTTAGGCAATGTATTGTTGCGCAGGTTTTGTGCTGTTCCCCCAACGTCATTAATTCTCAGTGAAGATGCTTTAGCGTGCATGCATTGCTGAGGCTCGGCTCAGTGGATGTGGTGAAGCCTCTGTATCTGAGCTGTAGTGCTCTGCATTGTGCTACGAGCCGATCCCCAACTAAGCCACTTGTGCCCTCCTACACAGTGTGTATATTCATGAGAAGGCAACAGTGCTGAATGTTATTTAACACACCACAATGAGGCACTGAATATTCTTCCTACTGCATTCAATGCTCATATCTGATGCGCACCCATTGAGGCATTCTGCTGTTGTTTACTTGGACACTGACAACTGGCCAGATATAGTTGACCCTGAGACCATGACTTCAGTTTGTGTACGCTGCCCTGCAACCAGTAAAGACAAAACATATACGGCTTATTGTTGCAAAACACGTGATGTGCTCCTCTGAATGTTCAAGTGACTATTTGAAGTGAATAGGCTTTCTAAAGCACCCCAGGTCATTGTCAGTTGGGCAAACCCTCAGAAATCTCAGAGGAAATCCACGACAGTGGAATTGACCAACAAACATGGACAAGGAGAAGACTCAAAGTAAAAGAGAAGTTGGAAATCTCATAAGAGACCTGCCTCCATGCTACCCCCACCGCCTTTTTTTTTTTGGATGCGGAGAAAGAAAATCAATATACTCAAGCGCAATGCCTGCGATGGCATTGGTAATCCAGCTTCAGCATTAATGTTTCAGAGCCTCAGAGAGCTGCCTGCTCTGCCCTGGTGCCGGGGCTCCTTGGAGGACTCTGCTGCCTTTGGTTCGCCTCCAAAACAGAATACACAAGCACGGGCCTGCTCGGAGCAAGCGAAAGTCGTTAGCCAAATCATTTTCGTGTTAATTTATCACAATATTATCTATAGTGGAATGACATTTCTGCCACAAAAAAAAGCAAAAAAGCAAAACAAAACCCCAGCACCTAAAAAGTTTCTCTGAAATTTTGTATAAAAGGAGGAATGCTCTGTAGGAGTGGAATCGCACTCACGGTGCCTGGTGGGATTCTTAACACAATATAAATTTTTTTCCATTCACAAGAGTTCCCAGAGTTTTTGTATTTCTGAGCCTTTCTTGAAGGCCAGTGGCCATTTATCAGCCTCCCATTACCCAGCTTTCTCTGGAAAGGGTTGGAGTCCAGCTTCAAATGCACTTGTAAAATAACAACTGATAAGAGGGATGGGTTGGTGGTTTCAGTCAAGGACAATTACCTGAAGCTGCCCTGCTTTTCACAAAAAAGGGAAAAAATTGGCTTAAAAATGCAAGCAGTATGTCACTTTGAGATAACACCAGCCCCCTTGGTAATGATCACCTCTTTGTGTCTGTAACAGCAAGGCACAGGCAGATTGGGGCTATCTCACTGGCCCATGGGGAGGGCTGCGGACGGAATGGTGGAGTGAGGTTCGGAACACTCCTCCCTAGTCTCTGAATCATATTCACAGAACTTTGGAGGCATTTGGGTGTTTATGCCACAGTTTTCACATTGCTATCCCGTGACATTAGGAAAGCATAAATCAGCTGGGCGACAGCTCCCTTGTAGAGACTGGTACGGGGAAAGGGAGCTGCCACTAGCTACGCCCACAGCTCCTGCCAGATGTGCACTCTAAAACCCCAACAGCATCAACTACCCTGACATTGCTAATGCCTTTGTTGATGCTAAAATATTCACCCTACCTCCTGTGAAGACATGTGTTTTTCCACCGTGTGCATGAGTTGGTGGCAAGTTACAAAAGGAGGACAATCATGCACCAATGTCATATGGCTCGAGTATAATTAGACAGCCATGTGTTAATTATCTCTGGAACATAATGAGGGTTTCAAATCAAAACAAACACAGACACAAAACACTTGTAATAGAATCTGAACACATGTGCACAAAGCTCCATAATGGAATGAGCACACACACATAAATGTTAATACATTATATTAATAATAAATACTGAATGCAGTAGCTGAATTTGGATAGCTGGTAGACTTCCTATTTAGATTAATAATAATGACTTTTCAACAAGTTAAGATAGAGACAAATATATTTTTTTGTTTGGACAATGACAGCAAACTAAGAATTAATTCAATTAAATCATCCAATCAATCAATCTATGCCAAAAAAGAAAGTGTTTAAGATTGCTATAAATTGCACACTTTGAAAAAGAGGTCTCCTTAACAGTCAAGTAGGTAACAGTTTATTAACTTCAGAATTAGCCTACATTAGCCGTAAAATACAATTATAATCATTGATATAAACAATTCACTATTACTTATTATTAAAATGACATGTGTTTTACTTAAGACCTTCAACATAAAAGCATATGTTATACACAGGAGATAATATAGATAATGTATTTATTTTTATTGACTATATATTCAAAAAGTGCAAAGAAAAAGCACTGTGTAAACTCAATGTATGTGGCCTCCTGTATGGGCAAAAAAAAAAAGATCTAACACAATTGTGGCAAAGCCATAAGATCCAGGTTTATTCAGAGTTCACCCAAGCTTACGCCAACTGTATACTTGAACTCCTCTGCACAAAAATGGTGCTGGACACATTCAGCTGTGGAAAGAAAAAAAACAGACAAGTGTTCAAATGAGCTAATTTAGTAAGCTGATGCCACTTTGCAGTACTTAAATGTTTGCTGAAAGGCAAATTAATGTTAGGAGTCTATCCTCCTAAATCCTTCATTATTCATTTGACCTGGCCTCTTGACAACTGAGTGTAATAAATATGAATGAACTAACTAAAACTACATCACCTAAGGGAGGTGCATGGTTCATAAATTCTAACATAAATGTTACCTTAACCGTTAACCCAGAGTAGGGGCGTAAAGGTATGCATATTCGTAACGAACTCTTGTCATATCTACGAAATGTACCAAATGCACTTTTAAACAGTAATCAACAGTAGGCTTTTTTTGCTTCTGGACTGTTTAAAACTCCCGTTCCCATCAAAACATATGAAGTGGTGGTCCATATATCAGTTTAATTAATTTACACATTTTCAAAACTATTCCTGCCTATGTCTTGAGCATCAGGAATATACAGCCATCAACATGATTGCCAGTCATCAACAGTGATAAGCCAATAAGTGAGATTTTGAAAAACTAGGCTACTTAACTACTTTTTGATAAGTATGTATACAAGTCCATCCAAATGTTTTTTGATTCCAAGGCCTGATTAAAATAAAATTAAGATGACATGAAAAAAAACTGCTTTCCAAGTTACAGGTGTAATTAAACTTAACCAATGGCTCAATCTAACCTACTGTACTCTCTAGTAAACAATGATAATTCAAACAATCCAAGGGCACTTATCAGTAAAATAATAAAACAATTAAATAGGGAACTTTTTTTAAATGTCAACTTTAACTTCTTCAGTTGCCATTTTTGAAAATGAACAGTTGAAATGCTCAATTATCTGGAGTCAAGAGAAAACTGTCCCTGCACATTTGGTCTTCAAAAACGCGTATTCACAAGATGAGCCATCTTATGGCTAAACTAGCGTATGGCTAAACTACACTAAAAAGTGTACATTTGCATGATGTTATGTGACACATGACATAGCTTACCATCAACACAACAGACTCCACCACTCCCGCGTTCCGAAAACTGATGGCTTCACTTGTCCGAAAATGCTGCCCAAAGAAAGTGACAATCTACGCCAAGGTGTGCGCATGGTACTG